>NW_021302747.1:0-1713 GCF_002162155.2 Triticum dicoccoides
CGAGGTGCGCTTACGTGTCGGTCATCAACACTCGCAGTTTTGGCCAATTCTGGCCTATTTCATGGCCTATTACTCACTGTTTTGGGGTCCTAAAGAGATTTCCATGGTTGTCGAACCCCAAGTTGTGCTTACGTGTTGGTCGTCAAGAATCGCAGTCTGGGCCGATTTTGGCCCATTTCTTGGACTATTACTCAGTTTTGGGTTCCCGAAGTGATTTCCACGATTGACGAACCCCTGGGTTCGTTTACGTGTCGGTCATCAGCACTCACAATTTTGGCCGATTCTGGTCTGTTTCGTGCACTATTACTGACCGTTTTGGGGACCCAGAGCGATTTCCACGATTGACGATCCCCAGGTTGAGTTTACGTGTCCGTCGTCAACACTCAAAGTTTTGGCCAATTCTGACCCGTTTAGTGGACTATTACTCACCGTTTTGGTGTCCCGAAGTGATTTCCATAGTTGTTGAATCCCAAGGTGCGCTTACGTGTCGGTCATCAACACTCGCAGTTTTGGCCGATTCTGGGCTCTTTCATGGACTATTACTCACAGTTTTGGGGTCCCGAAGTGATTTCCATGGTTGTCGGACCCCATGGTGTGCTTATGTGTTGGTCGTCAAGACTCGCAGTCTGGGCCGATTCTAGCCTCTTTCGTGGACTATTACTCACTGTCTTGTGGTCCCGGAGTGATTTCCACGATTAACGAACTTAACCCCGGGGTGCGTTTATGTGCCGGTCAGCACCACTCACAGTTTTTGTCGATTCTGCCCCGTTTCATGGCCTATTACTCACTGTTTTGAGGTCTCGGAGTGATTTCCACGATTATGGAACCCCAGGGTGCGTTTAAGTGTCGGTCATCAGCAATCACTATTTTGGCCGATTCTGGTCCGTTTCGTGTACTATTACTCACTGTTTTGGGGTCCCAGAGCGATTTCCACGATTGACGATCCCCGGGGTGCGTTTACGTGTCCGTCGTCAACACTCAAAGTTTTGACCAATTCTGACCTGTTTCGTGGACTATTACTCGTCGTTTTGGTGTACCGAAGCGATTTCCATAGTTGTTGAACCCCGAGGTGCGCTTACGTGTCGGTCATCAACACTCGCAGTTTTGGCCAATTCTGGCCTATTTCATGGCCTATTACTCACTGTTTTGGGGTCCTAAAGAGATTTCCATGGTTGTCGAACCCCAAGTTGTGCTTACGTGTTGGTCGTCAAGAATCGCAGTCTGGGCCGATTTTGGCCCATTTCTTGGACTATTAGTCAGTTTTGGGTTCCCGAAGTGATTTCCACGATTGACGAACCCCTGGGTGCGTTTACGTGTCGGTCATCAGCACTCACAATTTTGGCCGATTCTGGTCTGTTTCGTGCACTATTACTCACCGTTTTGGGGACCCAGAGCGATTTCCACGATTGACGATCCCCAGGTTGAGTTTACGTGTCCGTCGTCAACACTCAAAGTTTTGGCCAATTCTGACCCATTTAGTGGACTATTACTCACCGTTTTGGTGTCCCGAAGTGATTTCCATAGTTGTTGAATCCCATGGTGCGCTTACGTGTCGGTCATCAACACTCGCAGTTTGGCCGATTCTGGGCTCTTTCATGGACTATTACTCACAGTTTTGGGGTCCCGAAGTGATTTCCATGGTTGTCGGACCCCATGGTGTGCTTATGTGTTGGTCGTCAAGACTCGCAGTCTGGGCCGATTCTAGCCCGTTTC
>NW_021302748.1:0-1936 GCF_002162155.2 Triticum dicoccoides
CCTTAAGTCGCCTCTGGGCTTTGGGCCCTTACTAACTCGCCATCTTCAACCTTGGTCTTGGGCTTCAAGAATATTCATAGGTATAATCCGGCCCCTCATGGGCGGGTTATACCTAATAGTTATATCCCCAACACCATGCCATGCTTGAACTACTAGACTATGCCATGTTTTGATATGCTATGCTAAGCCATGTTATGTCATTGCCATGTTAGAAGCATGTTTTTAATATGTCATGTTTTTGCCATGCTAGTAGATGATATGATGTTGTTCGTGCTTATTTTGATCCATGTCTCTAGTTAATATCATACAATTCTTAGTTTCTGCTATGAGATAGGTTGTTGCATGCGCTTGGTTCCTGCTTTGTCACCTATTTGTTTGGATGGTATGTATTTGGTTGTCTTGCAAGTACATTCAATGTACTGACCTGGCGTGTCATGCCAGTTTTGTAGGTCGTACTTGGATCGTTCGCTTGTTTGGTCACGCTAGGTCATACCCTTGCCAGTCATGTGAGTTGTGCAGCCCAGCCAGAGTCGATATGCTGCCAAACCAAAACTTCCGCCGCCATTTAAATAGCCTTAGGGCTATGCTAGATGATTGTATTCATCAATGATGTAGTCTTATATACATGTATTTGATGAATATTCTTGTACCTGGAATGTTGTATCATTGACCTTTCGTGCGTCAGGTGTTATCCTGGACTGATGTGCGAAGGCCCCCTGTTCCATGTGGATCGGGGTGCCACAACGTATCAATGCAGGGGATGGGGATTCAGGGTACGAGCTCACAGAGAGCTCATGGGCGCGGTCGAGGAAGCCTAGGGGGACCAGAGTGAACGACAAGGGCGTCGGCATTCGAGGAGAGAGAAGATGGCGTAGGCGTCGCTGTGGCGCTTCCTGTCTCGCGTTCGTGGGCGCGGATGAAGTAGCGGACGGCGGCGGATCGCTCCAGCACGTCGACGGGGCGAGGCAGCAATAGCCGCTATGTGGGCGAGCTCGCAATGATGTCGGTCAAAGCGGCCATGGCAGGAGAGGAAGCAACCGAGCATGGGGAGGAGGGGGTAAAGATCTGGCGAGGCAAGGAGGGTGACCGTGCAAGTAGGAGGGGATGCCCGAGGCGTCGAGGGCTGTGGAGGCCTAATCCCCTCGGTGCGGGCAGCGAGCAGGGTGCGGCGGGGACGGCTCGGTCACCTCGGTCGGTCGCCCTGTTGCGCGAGGTAGAGGACAAGGAGGGAAGAGGGCAGGCCGGGCCAGCTGACTAATGTGGGCCGAGGCCCAAAGGGGACAGGGGGCTTCCCCATTTATTTCTTTTTTTTTGAAACTTTTATTTTTCTTTTAATATTTTTTCTAATTTTCATATTTCCTTTTAAAACAAAATAGCTTTAAAATAAACCAAACTTGAACCTAAATTAATATTATGAATTAGGCTACTACCACAATTAGTTCGGCACCACAATAAAATAGTTTAGTATTTTTTTTTTGAATTAAAAAGCATTTAATTTATTTTCTTTAGCCACTGTTTTAAATAATTTAGTGCACTTAAACACTTTGCAAAAATGTTGGTTCACTGCCAATATTAGTTATGGATTATTTGGGACAATTTGAACATTTTAGTTTTCATGTTTGAGCAATTTTGAATTTCACTCAAAATTTGAAATTGAATTCAACTAGAATTTGAAAGAGATAGGAGACAATGATGACCAAACACTTCTTTAGCAAAATGATTAACTTAACCCCAGGGGTTACTATAGCATCATTACACATGGGTGTTACACAGATCATAGCTGAGAATACTCATAGCTTATTTCCTGGGGTCACAGCCATGTTACATTGTTCCAACATGTGGGACCATAGTTTTTCTTTTGCAGGTGAAAGTTCACAAAGTGCACGAGTATTTCGTAGTATTGTTTCAATATTGGTCAAACTCACTGGCTCCGCCA
>NW_021302749.1:0-1011 GCF_002162155.2 Triticum dicoccoides
GCCGCTGTTGTTGAACCATTGGATGTAGTAAGGATGTGGATGTGGTCTTGTGGTGAGAGAAAGCTTCTCCACCATCTCCATGCTAGCCAAGTTGTTGCAGCTCCCTCCGTCTATTATGACGCGCACAGAACGTTCCTTCACAACTCCCTTGGTATGGAACAAATTGTGCCTCTGATTTTGCTCAGCTTGTGTGACCTGCACACTCAAAACACGTTGAGCAACTAAACATTCATACCTGTCAGCGTCTTCAGGAGCCATGTATTGCGTCTCATGATCAGAATCATCTCCACCATGTTCTTCACGTGTAATAAGAGCCAATGTCTCCTCATCATAGTCACTAGCGGACTCATATCCACCATCCGCGGTAGCAATCATCACACGCGGAGATTTGCATTCCCTCGCATAATGACCTCCTCCCTTACAACGACGACAAATAATATCACTTGTGTGCCCTGTTGATGCTATGGAAGAAGAAGAACGTTGTGTAGGCCCCGCAGGTGCGCTCTTGGCAGATAATGGTGGTTGTGCCTGTTTTCTAGTATCACGGCTGGAGGTGGCACCTGATGGAGGTGCTGGTGCAGTTGAAGTAGAAGATGCACGTGGTGTCCATGATGAAGGTCGGCCTGCAGAAAAGTTAGTTCGCCCCAATGCTTGTCGATCCTGCACTTCACGTTCAGCTTTACAAGCAAGATGGAATAAACGAGTGATATTAGTATACTCCTTATAGTCTAGAATTGTCTGAATCTCTCTATTTAATCCACCCAGAAAACGTGCAAGCATAGCTTCATTCTCCTCAACAATACCACATCTAATCATGCCAGTTTGTAATTCCTGATAATATTCTTCTACAGAATTTTTTCCTTGTCTTAAACGCTGCAATTTTTGAAGCAATTCACGTTGATAATATGGTGGAACCCAACGCGTACGCATAGCAGTTTTCAAAGCAGCCCAAGTAGTTGGAATAGGATATAATCTACAATGTTCAGACCACCATACACATGCAAAACTAGT
>NW_021302750.1:0-1267 GCF_002162155.2 Triticum dicoccoides
CTATCAATCTAGCTTGGGTAAAGCCCCTTTTGAAGTTCTCTATGGACGACGATGTCGAACACCCCTTAACTGGTCAGAGACCGGGGAAAGAAAATTCTTTGGCCCGGACATGATTCAGGAAGCAGAAGAACAAGTTCGTATCGTTCGTGAAAAGTTGAAAACAGCCCAATCCCGTCAAAAGAGTCAATATGACCGAAAACATAAGGCTATGACTTTCGAGGTTGACGAGAAGGCTTATCTTCGGGTCACCCCTCTGAAGGGAACCCATCGTTTCGGTATCAAAGGCAAATTGGCTCCTCGCTACATTGGACCTTTTCGCATTCTTGCCAAACGAGGAGAAGTTGCCTACCAGTTGGAACTACCTCCGCACCTCTCCAGAGTTCACGATGTCTTCCACGTTTCCCAACTCAGGCGTTGCTTCTCGGATCCTATCCGTGAAGTGGACCACGAAACGCTTGATCTCCAAGATAATCTTACATATCGAGAGTACCCCATTCGTATCCTCGATCAGGCCGAACGTACCACGCGACGTCATAATATCAAGTTTCTCAAGGTTCAATGGTCGCACCATTCTGAGGATGAAGCAACTTGGGAAAGGGAGGATCGTCTTCGACTCGAGTACCCCGCCTTCTTCCCGGAGGAACCCAAATCTCGGGACGAGATTCTTTTGAGTGGGGGTGAGTTGTCACACCCTAGCTAGTCATGCATTAGAGTGTTGCATCATGTTTATTCTTTCATCCGAAACTTGAAATGGGGATGACAGAACCCCCAGTCCCCTCTGAAACCAACTAGGGTTACTAAAATAATTTTCAATGAACCTGAAATGCCCTTCTAAAATGCCCATCATTTTTGTCTTGGTTCAGAACCTCTGCCAAAAATGGTGCACATTTTCCTAGGCCATCCTAGGGTTTTTGAATTAAATCATAAATATTTGAATTTGGGCATTTAAAATTATATAAAATATTTAAATGCTCAAATATCTCCAAACTAAAATGTTTCATGTTGGAAATAATCCAACTATGGGCCAGGAATAGTTTGGTGATTTTTGAACTTGCCTAGGTATTTTATTAAATTCAACAAAGTTGCAGATATATTAAATAAAACAGAAACAGAAGAAAAGGGGAAAACTTACCTGGGCTCCTCCACTGTGCGGCCCAGCCAGCTGGCCGGCCCAGCCAGCAGCCGGCCCAGCCCACCACTGCAGCCCTCCGTCGTCTTCCTCCCCTCGCCCCGAAGCTGCTGCGTGCTCGCGCGCGCACGGCCGCGC
>NW_021302751.1:0-657 GCF_002162155.2 Triticum dicoccoides
GTTTGCAAAAAGAATCAAACCAAACGGAGCAACGAAACTCAAACGGC
Source organism: Triticum dicoccoides (assembly GCF_002162155.2). NCBI lineage: Eukaryota > Viridiplantae > Streptophyta > Magnoliopsida > Poales > Poaceae > Triticum > Triticum dicoccoides. The sequence continues at coordinate 48 of NW_021302751.1, forward strand.
GAAAGAAACAAGAACCGTTTACTAATCTGAACTAAGGTCAAATTTTACAGTACCAAAATCTTGTTCAAGTTGGTTATGCGGAAAGAGGGTCTGAAGACGAAGATCTAGGCGTTTGAATCGTCTGATTCCGACTAACGAGCGAAAAGATAAACTGAAATGAAAATTGGATCAGAAATCGCGATCAAGAATAATCACGGAAAAATCTGATAAAAGAAAACTGATGAACAGACTAATGAACGAGTGTTCATTAGCTGTAACTAACGGGCGAAAACTGTTCGTTAAAATGAACGTACGGACCAACGTCCGCTAAATAGAAGAACCGGGAAAAACCGGCGAACCGATCTAAAAAACGAACTAGGGGTTTTTCAAAAAAAAACTAAATCGGTTTACTTAAAAAAATGGGCGGCGGCGCACGACGCGTTACCTCTCCGGCGAGGCGGGGCTCGGGCGGCGGGGCAGCGGGCTTGCGGGGCGAGGCGGCGGCACTGCTCGGGAGGCGGCGACGCGGCTCGGCTTGGGCCGCCGGGCGGCGGGGTTTAGTGGTGGTGGCGGCGGGGTGGCGCAGTATATAAGGGGGGAGGTGGCTTGGAGGAGGGGGCAAGGCGGCGGC
>NW_021302752.1:0-964 GCF_002162155.2 Triticum dicoccoides
AACTCTATACCTCTCGCATTGTCTCTCTGCACGGTATTCCTCAAGTGATATCTTCAGACCGTGGCAGCATCTTTACCTCCAAGTTTTGGGATTCTTTTCAGAAGGCCATGGGCACCAACATCCGCTTCAGCACAGCTTTCCATCCTCAAACAAGCGGTCAAGTCGAGCGTGTCAACCAAATTCTTGAAGATATGCTCAGGGCTTGTGTGATTTCTTTCGGCATGAAGTGGGAGGATTGTCTTCCTTATGCTGAATTCTCATACAACAACAGCTTTCAAGCAAGTTCGGGCAAGGCCCCCTTTGAAATTCTATATGGCAGGAAGTGCCGTACCCCTCTCAATTGGTCTGAAACCGGTGAACGTCAGCTGCTGGGTAATGACCTAATCACAGAAGCAGAAGATATGTGCAAAGTCATTCGTGATAACCTCAAAGCAGCCCAGTCCCGCCAGAAGAGCTACTATGATAGTAAGCACCGTGATCTGGGTTTTTGAGATCGGAGATCATGTTTACCTCCGCGTCTCTCCTATGAAAGGTACTCGTCGCTTCGGTATCAAAGGGAAGCTTGCCCCTATATACGTGGGACCTTTCAAGATTGTCAGCAAGAGAGGCGACCTCGCCTATCAACTCGAGCTTCCTTCAAACTTTGCAAATGTTCATGATGTGTTCCATGTCTCTCAGCTTCGAAAGTGCTTCAAGACTCCTGACCGCACCGTCAACTTCGAGGACATTGAGCTCCAAGAAGATCTCTCTTATCGTGAGCACCCAGTTGCTATTCTTGAAGAGACTGAACGCAAGACTCGCAACAAGTCAATTAAATTTCTCAAAGTCAAGTGGTCACACCATTCCGACCGTGAAGCTACCTGGGAACGCGAGGATCACCTCCGTTCTGAGTACCCGGAGTTCTTTCAGTCCTAGATCTCGGGACGAGATCTTTTCGTAGTGGTGGAGTGTTGTAACGCCCCAG
>NW_021302753.1:0-1117 GCF_002162155.2 Triticum dicoccoides
TCGCACCGCAGACCGGAAGCCGCCCCGTCGCCCTTCGCTCGATGCCTTGCTCCGCCGCCGACCGATGCTGCCTTGCCGCCTTCTGGCCTCGCCCCGGCCAGATCCGGCCGGCTGCCGCCGGATCCGCCTCCCCGGCGCCTCCCGTCCATCTCCACCGCCGGCGCCGTTCCCCGACGTCGCCGGAGCGCCTCGCCGGTGCCGCCACTGTCAGGACCCCGACTCGATGTCACATCGATCTAGCAGGTAACACCTCATATCACTTTGCGGCCTCACGCACGGTATCCCCACGGGTGTCGTCTTACCTTTTCCCGGGACCGTTTGCGCCTTTTGGCTCACGTATATGATAGTGTCGCTAGCATCCATATGATAAAGAGCCCGGGCTGACATGACTAGTCGTAAACCCAAAGTGGCACAGACTTACAGGGACAGGCATCCATGACCCAGCTTCGAACGTGTCTGTCATCAGCAAGTGGGTCCGGGCTGTAGCACTGGGCTAGCAGGACTCCGGTAAACCGGGCTGTAGCGGGCTAACAGGACTCCGGTACTCAAAGCGTGACATTTCCCCGAAGGGACAGACACAGGAACGAAGAAGGACACATGCCGGCCAGCCTAAGTGTTCCAGAGCAGTAGCAAGCTACCATGGCTCAGCGGTAACACTAGGAGATATTTCCCGGTAAGAGAGGCTACTAAAGATAAACAACTAGATAGTCAGATCCCACACATACCAAGCATTTCAATCATACACACAATATGCTCGATATGTGCAAATACAACGAAGCATCACAACATGACTCTATGACACAAGTACTTTATTTAAGGCTCAGTGAGCCATACATATCATACACAAAGGTACGGGTCTCACGACCCCACATACAAGTCATACAGTCATACAAACCAGCAGCGGAAATAACTTGTCTGGGTACAGACAACTAGTAAAATAAAAGAGGCTTGGAAAGCCTAGCTATACTACGTGGTCCTTCACAAGCTCAGGGTCACCACCTGGGTCTTTAGCCTACTCGTTGATGTCAACGTCTACATAGAACCCATCAGAAGGGGTTGCAGCGTCTTCTGTAAAAAATGTAGATTATAGCAACATGAGTACAAAGGTACTCAGCAA
>NW_021302754.1:0-1146 GCF_002162155.2 Triticum dicoccoides
TTGAGATGGCTGTGCAGGACGCCGCCTACTCTATGATGACCATTATGCGAGTCAGATCTGGTTTATTTCGGGACTCTGATTTCCGGTATATGCCAGGATCACTTCCGGGAGCACAAGGGTATCTCCAGGCTATCTATGCTGACCCCACTCAGGAGGATTCACGGACTCGCACCACTGCTGAGATGCTCGAGGATAAGGACCGTGAAAATCGGGCCTTAAGGTTAGAGCTCTTCAATACCCGTGCTGACCACTGGGCCACTTTGACTCGGTTCGCACCGGCGGTGCAAGCTGGATATTCAGATATGCGCGATCTCTACCCTGTGAGATCTGCTCTGCCAGACGTGATGGTTTGGCGTGATGTAGGAGGCATCACCCCACCTCGCGGTCCCCGCAGGCCACCGTCTGTTGGTCCAAGGCCTCATCCTAGCCCCTATGGTCCACAGGCTCCGCGAGATCGTCTGTTTCCGGATGATCATGTTGAGCTTCCAGGCTATGGAGGTGACTTCTATGAGGACTACTACGGATCGGTCTGAGTTAGTGGTAGTATCACTAGTTCGCACTAGCTGTGTCTTCTATCGTCCCGCGTGACTCGTGGGATATGACCTAGTTTGTACTCTTTCCGGAGGTGTAGAAAAATAATGTATAGGAGCTTGGAATGCCTCCGATGAGATGTAATCCTTTTCTCACCGTAATAGTACTTTGTTTGGTCTTGTACTAAACCCTGTATGGTGTGTATGACGATGGAATAAAAGAAGCAGCTTCTGTATTTACCATGTCATACGGATGATCATCTTGCATTCCGAGTTATTCCTTACATTCTGTATCCTATGTCGGAATTTTATCATTCTGACTAAATCATTGTCTTGTTTACCTAGGATGGTCAACACGCGCGCTAACCCTGCTTCTCAAGAGCAGGCCGAAGGCAGTGAAGGCAGAAATGAAAATCTGCCTCATCCTCCTTCACTAGCCGAGGTTATGATGGAAGCTGAGAGAAACAAGCGGGAGACCAACCGTTTGTTGGAGCGTATTGAACAGAACACAGCACACCATCAGAGGACTAACGTGGTGTCACTCAGTGATTTCATCAAATTACATCCACCCACGTTCCACCACTCCGTCGAGCCTCTCGACGCTGATGACTGGCTT
>NW_021302755.1:0-3726 GCF_002162155.2 Triticum dicoccoides
AGAAAAGAGAGAAAGCGATCAATGTACTTACAGGTCATCCCTGCCTTGTCCGTGGTCCATATTGCTGCAAGACTCTGTTCTGTTGCCTATCCTCATAAACGAGTATATGAAAAACGTTGGCGTGAGTAATTAATTTTAGTAACTACTCCCTCCGTTCCTAAATATTTGTCTTTTTAGAGATTTTAAATGGACTACCACATACGGATGTATATAGACATATTTTAGAGTGTAGATTCACCTATTTTGCTTCGTATGTAGTCACTAGTTGGAATCTCTAGAAAGACAAATATTTAGGAACGGAGGGAGTAGTGTGCAGTGCTATAAAAATCAAGAGCTGTTGTAACTTACAGATAAGAACTATAAATCGCATATAAGAATCATCCACTGAGCGAAGTTTGCATATTTTGTATTTCTATCATGCACTACGTGCAAAAGAAACTGTTGATTTTTGCATGAACCAAATGGATCTGAGACACCACAGAAAACAAAATCTAGCAGTAAACTAATTACACATTTAATCGATGGAATTTTCTCAGCAATTCGATTTGTTATCAAACTGCTCTGCTAAAACAGAGAGTGAGAGAGCATGATGGTATGCTAAACGATTTCACTATAAAAATGATTATATTGGCAAAGTGGCAAAGATTTCAAGTACATAAATGATTTCAAACAGAGTAGCTCGGCTTGAGATAAATAGTTGCAACTACAATGGAATCAATGCAAGTCAACAGAAAATGAAACAAGACAAGGAAGAAGAGAACTTGGTTATTGCTGCAGCAAAAATAATTACAATAAACTGTTAAAACTCACTCTTAACAGTATTATTCATTCGGATATAAAGTAAGAAAACTCCTAACTTCCACAGTGGCATGCTGCCTTATCAAACTCTTTTCCTCCTATCCTTACTGGCTTAGCATGGCATAGAGATATCTAACATAACCTATTTATTTTGTTGGTAAGAAAGCCAAATTTGCTATGAATATTTTTGCTCTGATCTGGTTCTGCAAACAACGAATCGATATCTTCATTGCATAATACTATATCCATCTGTGTTGAATTGTCCATTTCCTCATAAAAAAGATCACTGGTACTTCACGGTATCCTGCTATGTAAATAAAGGTGCACCCCACCACTCCACGCAGCGTGAACAGCTGTGTTCATTTGGCTTCCCAATTTCCCCACACCGTAGCTGCGTAGCATAGCAGGTAGTTAGGCCTGTCGGATCAGAACAGACGACCAGATTGGTAGCATCAGCAGGTCGTTTCACTCCTGCTTCATGTCAAAGAAGCAGCAAGGACAAGTATTGTGGGAGCTCAACCTAGGGTTTTGGCTACAGTCTAATATTACAGGGGCTCCGAATTTTACTGCCAAATGGTTTCAAACAAAGTAAGAAATTCGAAATCTTTTTTTTTTTCGAGATTGACGGGGGGGCCAAAAACCCCACCGCTTGTTATATTCCCACTCGAAAGTGACTTGGCAGTCAGTACAGATACAAGTAAGTGCACAAAGGCACAAAAGAAAATAACAGGGGAGGGCTTCAAGAGGAAGCCCAAAACTAGAAGAAAGAAAACAAAATGGAGGGGAAGGCTGGCAAGAGAACCAAACCGAAACCCCTGGAGGCCGACATCTCAGGTAGCAAGCTCCGCTGAGCAGCTTGTTCCACCACTGACAATGAACCACAACAAGGCCTAGGGAGAAAAAGACGGGCACCATAACAGCAACTCGCAATGGAACATCACTCGCACGAATGAAGGGCGTCGGATAGCCGAGTTCGTGCGGCGACACCGGTGTGCGCCGGCGAAGCCAAGAGACAACAAACCACCGAGACCGAAGGGCACGGCACCGGTGTACCGCCGCCGAGGTCGAAGAGCAGTGTGCCGCCGAGGCCACCCCAGGATGTCCACGCAAACGTCGTCCGGGCCACCATGAAGCACATCCCTGATAGAAAGGAGACACCGAAGTAGAAGCATATCGAGAAGTATCACTGGCGCGAACGAAGAGCGTCGAATAGCCGAGTTCGAGTGGCGGCACCGGTGCGCCGCAGCGAAGCCGAGAAGGCAACACGCCACCGAGACCGAAGGGCGCAGTACCGGTGTACTGCCGCCGAGGTCGAAGGGCAGCGCGTCGTCGAGGCCACCCCAGGATGTCCAAGCAAGCTCCACTCGAGTCGCCAAGGACAATGGCCAGCCAGGGATCGAAGCCGAGGTGGAGAGGAAGCAGCAAGAGGCGAGTCCACCCGAAGCAGAAGAAATCCAAGAAGATGCCCCCAAGGAGGAAACGGCGTAGAGACGTCGACACCATCCGACACGGGGAACCCCGGGTCCGAGATTTCTCTCAGGATCTGAGTGCTTGGGGGGGAGGGAAACAATACCAAACTCGACGCCTTCAAGAAGGAAAAATGGCGGCTGCAGCCGTCATCGTCGATGAAGTTTTCACCCGGCAGTGCCTCCTCCACCTCGCAACCGGAGCAAGTCGGTCAACCACCGCCGTAGCCCATCAGGCTAGACAGGCATGAGCTGCGAAGCGAGCTACGGAGGGCCAAAGAGAGCAGCAACATACGCAGCAACGTACCGGGCTGCCGCACGCAGACGTGGTGCACCGCGGCCAGCGCGAGGCTGCAACGAGAGAGCACGGAGGCCGGTCGACGAGGCCATCCGTACCCGCCAGATCTGGTGCTGAGGCGCGACCACCAGGAGTCCGGCGACGGCCGAGCTTCCGGCCAGCCGGCGCCCCCCACGGGTCGGAGAGGAAGGGGGAAGGCCGGGCGATGCGCAGGCACCGCAGATCGAGGACGGGGACGCAGATCGAGTCGGCGTCGAGGGGGGCGAGGAATGGACAGATCGGGGAGGAGGGGGAGCCGCACGGGGGCAGCGCCCGCCGCTGCCAGCCGCCGGCGGGCTTCGACCGGCGACGTAAGCCGGCAGCGGCGAGGGGAGACGCTGGAGAAAGGGTGGCCGGCGGCGGCGGACCTGGTTCCGCCCGAGTCGCCTCCTAGGGAGACGACGCGGGGGCTGGTAACTAAGTCAAGCAAGAACTTGAGGGCTTTCCAGAAGAACCGAACAACACTCCCAACGTAGGGGTTGGAGTCCTGCTCCTTGGATTAACCCTTGAGGGTTTAAAAAAGTTGATGCTACATTTATCATTATTGTTATTATTACTACCAGTGGATGGTAACTAACATGCCAGCTTCAGAAATTGTGTTGCATACACACTGCTTGGGCAAAAACCGATGCGCAACCGGTATTCGAACCCGTGACCACTGACCACTTGGGTGTTAAACATGGGCGGAGCCAGTTAAGGTCATGGGTGTACGTGAGCACATTATTTTTGGAAAAAGAACTTAGAGCTCTGAGTTAACCCAATAATTACTTAGTAAAACATTAAGCTTCAAGCTACCTTTACACACAAACTACAAATCTTGCCTCCGCCAGTGGCATTAAAACTGGAAAGTGGCAATCACTATTTGTAAAGTGTCGCTTATGCGTCAGAGCACAGAATATTAAAGTGTCTGCATCGCCCGCGTCCTGGTTGGCGCTTTAGTGTAGAGAGGACGCGTTAGACTTGCCTGGCAGGGAAACATAGATTTCTGGCGGGAAAAAAGGGCTAGGCGGGAACACAAACAGTTGGAGGAGGGGAAAGAAAGAGAGAGAACCAAAACCAGAGCACAAAATCTCCAGGCTTTCTGCTATCTCGTCTAGCAGCAGCTTCCTTCTCTCCGGCCACAGC
>NW_021302756.1:0-984 GCF_002162155.2 Triticum dicoccoides
ATCGATCTAGCCGGTAACACCTCATATCACTTTGCGGCCTCACGCACGGTATCCCCACGGGTGTCGCCTTACCTTTGCCCGGGACCGTTTGCGCCTTTTGGCTCACGTATATGATAGTGTCGCTAGCATCCATATGATAAAGAGCCCGGGCTGACATGACTAGTCGTAAACCCAAAGTGGCACAGACTTACAGGGACAGGCATCCATGACCCAGCTACGAACGTGTCGGTCATCAGCAAGTGGGTCCGGGCTGTAGCACTGGGCTAGCAGGACTCCGGTAAACCGGGCTGTAGCGGGCTAACAGGACTCCGGTACTCAAAGCGTGACATTTCCCCGAAGGGACAGACACAGGAACAAAGAAGGACACATGCTGGCCAGCCTAAGTGTTCCAGAGCAGTAGCAAGCTACCATGGCTCAGCGGTAACACTAGGAGAATTTCCCGGTAAGAGAGGCTACTAAAGATAAACAACTAGATAGTCAGATCCCACACATACCAAGCATTTCAGTCATACACACAATATGCTCGATATGTGCAAATACAACGTAGCATCACAACATGACTCTACGACACAAGTACTTTATTTAAGGCTCAGGGAGCCATTCATAACATACACGAAGGTACGGGTCTCACGACCCAACATACAAGTCATACAGTCATACAAACCAGCAGCGGAAGTAACTTGTCTGAGTACAGACAACTAGTAAAATAAAGGAGGCTTGGAAAGCCTAACTATACTACGTGGTCCTTCACAAGCTCAGGGTCACCACCTGGGTCTTTAGCCTACTCGTTGATGTCAACGTCTACGTAGAACCCATCAGAAGGGGTTGCAGCGTCTTCTGTAAAAATGTAAATTATAGCAACATGAGTACAAAGGTACTCAGCAAGACTTACATCAGATCCTACATACATGCATATTATCAAGAAGGGTTGGTGGAGTTATTGCAGCAAGCCAGCTTTGACTCTTGGCTAGACTATCCTACGAT
>NW_021302757.1:0-4046 GCF_002162155.2 Triticum dicoccoides
CCCGGATAGTGTCTCTCCATGGTGTTCCTTTGGAAATCAATTCGGATCGAGGAAGTCTTTTCACCTCTCGATTTTGGGAAAGTTTCCAAAATGCTATGGGAACCCGTCTCTCCTTTAGCACCGCTTTCCACCCTCAGTCAAGTGGTCAAGTGGAACGCGTCAATCAGATTCTAGAAGACATGCTTCGAGCCTCCGTTATCTCTTTCGGAATGGACTGGGAGAAGTGCCTTCCATTTGCCGAATTCGCTTACAACAACAGCTATCAATCTAGCTTGGGTAAAGCCCCTTTTGAAGTTCTCTATGGACGACGATGTCGAACACCCCTTAACTGGTCAGAGACCGGGGAAAGACAATTCTTTGGCCCGGATATGATTCAGGAAGCAGAAGAACAAGTTCGTATCATTCGTGAAAAGTTGAAAATAGCCCAATCCCGTCAAAAGAGTCAATATGACCGAAAACATAAGGCTATGACTTTCGAGGTTGACGAGAAGGCTTACCTTCGGGTCACCCCTCTGAAGGGAACCCATCGTTTCGGTATCAAAGGCAAATTGGCTCCTCGTTACATTGGACCTTTTCGCATTTTGGCCAAACGAGGAGAAGTTGCCTACCAATTGGAACTACCTCCGCACCTCTCTAGAGTTCACGATGTCTTCCACGTTTCTCAACTCAGGCGTTGCTTCTCGGATCCTATCCGTGAAGTGGACCATGAAACGCTTGATCTCCAAGATAATCTTACATATCGAGAGTACCCCATTCGTATCCTCGATCAAGCCGAGCGTACCACGCGACGTCATAATATCAAGTTTCTCAAGGTTCAATGGTCGCACCATTCTGAAGATGAAGCAACTTGGGAAAGGGAGGATCGTCTTCGACTTGAATACCCCGCCTTCTTCTCGGAGGAACCCAAATCTCGGGACGAGATTCTTTTGAGTGGGGGTGAGTTGTCACACCCTAGCTAGTCATGCATTAGAGTGTTGCATCATGTTTACTCTTTCATCAGAAACTTGAAATGGGGATGACAGAACCCCCAGTCCCCTCTGAAACCAACTAGGGTTTACTAAAATAATTTTTCAATGAACATGAAATGCCCTTCTAAAATGTCCATCATTTTAGACTTGGTTCAGAACCTCTGACAAAAGTGGTGCACATTTTTCTAGGCCATCATAGGGTCTTTGAATTAAATCATAGATATCTGAATTTGGGCATTTAAAATAATATAAAATATTTAAATGCTCAAATATCTCCAAACTAAAATGTTTCATGTTGGAAATAATCCAACTATGGACCAGGAGTAGTTTGGTGAATTTTGGAGTTGCCTAGGTATTTTAATTAATTCAACACAGTTGCAGATATATTAAATAAAACAGAAAACAAAAAAAGAAAGGGGAAAGACTTACCTGTGCGGCCCAGCCAGCTGGCCGGCCCAGCTAGCAGCCGACCCAGCCCAACACTGTAGCTCCCCGTCGTCTTCCTCCCCACGCCCCGAAGCTGCTGCGTGCTCGCGCGCGCGCGGCCGCGCGGCCACCTCCTGCTTGCCGACGCCCTCCTGGCCGCGTGGACGACGTCCGCAGCCCGTCCCGATCCCCCCTGCTCTCGCTCACTCTCCCCCGTTTCTCCCTCGCTCTCTCTCGCTCTCGGCCGAAGCACACCGTCGCCGCCGTTCGCCGTAGCCACTGTCTCCGGCCACCCCTCGCTCCCCCGAGTAGCTCAGAAGCTCCGCCACAACTCCTTCTTCCTCCCCACCGCTCCACGAGTCCCCGGAAGCCCTGCATCGCCGCCACGTCGCCGTTCCCCTCTTCGGGCTCCGACCACCGTCGCCGACGAATTCGCCGTCTCCAGCGCGTCCCCGAGCCCGCTTCGACGCCCACTGCAACCGCGGTGAGCTACGCCACCATTTCCCCCTCTTCTCCCCCCTCGTTCCCTCACCGTAGCTTCATCTCCACCACGGCCGAACCTCCGCCGTCGCCGAGCTCGCCGTCGGCGCAGCTCTGGTGACCATTTGGTCACCCCGGCGAGTCCAACGCGTTCACAGAACCCAGTAGAGCATCCCTAGCGCCTCACTTTGCTCGACTTCGAGCTCCAGCACCACTCCCGTGCACGACCGAACCCCGGCGGCCGCAGCCGAGCTCACCGCCGTCGACTCCGGCCACCCCGACCCCAACGGACTCCGCCAAGAGCCGCGGGTCGTCCTCAGCTTCACTCCGGTGATCTCCGCGGTCCATTTGGTGGCCGAAACGACCAAAACCACTATCGCCGCCGCACTGTTGGTCGCCGCCGGCCAGAACTCCGGCGAGCTGACGTGGCCTAGTTAATTAGCCACTAAACCACCACCTACAGACGCTGACAAGTGGGCCCAGGGCTTAGTCAAAGCTAACCAGCCCGGGGTCAACGCGGGATTAGCCCCTGTGACACTGACGTGTGGACCCCACACGTCAGGTTTGACCCGAGCCAGCTCTGTTGACCTGCTGATGTCACTGTGATGTCAGGCTGACGCAGTAAATGATATTTCTGGATTTAAATTAAATCAGGAAATTCAGAATATTATTTAAACTTCAAAAATTCATAACTTTTATTCTGTAACTCCAAATTGGACAAATTATATATGAAAAATGATCAGAAAAATCCAATCTATCCATCTGTACTATTTTCATGCATGACCAAACAAGTTAAATTGATGTTTTAATCAGAACAAGGAAAGGCACTTTAAAAGGCCATATTTGAATTTGAAATTTGAATCTTTGATTCAAATTTGCTCAAACACTTCTGGCTTTAGTTGCATTAGCCCAACACACTCATATTGCCATGTTTCATGCATGCATCATATTGTTGCACATTGTTTGGTGATGCCTGTGTATTGTTATCCTTTGCGACAGGATCTGTCCCCGAGGAGTACCGTGATTACCCTAACGAAGAATCGTATCCGTGCAACGAACCATCAGGCAAGCAACCAACCATTTGATCATATCGATACAATCCCATGTTCTCGCTCCTGCTCTCTTTTACTGCATTAAGACAACGCGATTCAAACTGCTGTGTGCTGCGGTAGTTGAACCCATTTCCTCTGCATGACCTGTCATTGCCACAGTAACTAGATGAAACCCACTAGCATGTGTAGGAGTTGATTGAGCCATATGTATGTGTTGTTCCTACCTTGCTATGCCTGCTATGCTTAGAGTTGTGTCAGGTCTGGTTCATCTGGGTGATGGGCTAGAGTGAAATGATTATGTCGGTAATAAGAGTGGTGTGGTGAACACGATTTGGTAAAGGTATCGATGAGAGGCCATGTAGGAGTACATGGTGGGTTGTTTCATTGAAGCCGACCTTAAGCACTGAGATCTGTATGTGTGATTTAAGATACAGCTACTACCATGCATTGGGCCCTGAAATAAGACCCCGCTCGACTTCTTAATCACCCTAGCTCTCTGTCCAGGAGTTGCAAGTAGTTTCTGGTGTTTGTAGCCTACTGGAGGCCGTGGACAGCGCTGACCGTAGGGGTGGGCTGTGATGCGGTAGGTACGTGGCCGGGTGTACCGAATACCCGTTAGGTATCTCGGGAACCCTGTTCACATCGTTCGGGGCCGTATGGGAAACCTCGGCCGGACTCCCTGCGGATGGAACCTAAATAGGCGATAAACCTAGACTAGAGGCTTAAGTGTTTAGGTAGGTCGTGGTCTACACCCACGTCGGCTTTCGCTTGAAGTCTGCCGAGCACATGTCGTGTGCAGACGCTAAGTGGTGGAAACATGTATGAAGAAGTACACCCCTGCAGGGTTAACATGATCTATTCGAATAGCCGCGTCCGCGGTAAAGGACTACTTGGTTGCCTATACAGTTCATAGACAAGTAAATGGAAACTACTAAAAGCCTCAAGATAAGTGTGAGTGCCGAGGATGGCTCTTCCGTAGGAAGACGGAGGTGGATCCTCGGTAGTGTATTGAAGTGGTGAATAGTGGACTCGTGTGCGCAAAACTATTTCAAATGGAGTATCGTAGGATAGTCTAGCCAAGAGTCAAAGCTGGCTTGCTGCAATAACTCCACCAACCCTT
>NW_021302758.1:0-1093 GCF_002162155.2 Triticum dicoccoides
ACAATCTTCTTGCCCTTCTTTTTCGCAAATGGAGTTCTTCTGTGGAACGGACGTCCTTTAGGTAGGGTGGTCCTGCTTCTTCTTGTGGTGTATGCTGCTACTTCATCATCATCGTCATGTTCGATCCTCGGGTCGCCGTACTTGTCGAAGTCTTGCTCATTGGCTACTCCATCCATTCCGATGATCTTCCTTTTGCCTCTCCTCACGACAACACGACTGGGCTTTGGCGGGTCGGTAATGAAGAAGCATTGGTCCACTTGGGAAGCCAGTACCCATGGCTCATTTTTCGCGGTGACGTTTGCGCCCGCGGTCTTGGATTTGGCTTCGGGTATAACCATGGTGGTGAAATACCGGTCTTCTTTTATGACGTTCTTGGCCCATCTGACACGGAACATCGGGACCTTCTCTCCAGCGTAGCTCAGCTCCCAGATCTCCTTGATCCTTCCGTAGTATCTGTCCTTGTCGTTACAGGTGTAGGATTCCATCGTTACCCCGGAGTTCTGATAACCATCGCTCTTCATGTCCTTGGCCTCGGTGTAGAATGTGTAGCCGTTGATATCGTACGCCTCATAGGTCATCAGGTTGTGCTCGGCGCCCTGTGACAAGGCGAATATGAGTTGTTATTCCGCGGAAGAATCCTCATGTAAAGGGTACGACAGAAGCTTATGCTTGAACCAACGCGTGAAACATGAGTTGTGCTCTTTGAGTGTATCTCCGTCCATCCTCTGTTGGCCTCGGTCATTGTACGTCTTTTTAATAAAGGTTTTGTGCTCTACCACCCAAGGATCGACCACGTCTATGTGTTGTAGCGCGACTAGGTTTGCTCTTTCAAAGTCGGCGAGTCGACCCTCGAAGTCGACATGCATTTCGCGGCGACCCTCACGGTGACCCCATCCAGCGAGCCTGCCGAGGTGCCTGTTGACGGGCAGACCAACGGGGTTCTCGATGCCTAGATAATTCGTGCAGTAGGAGATGCACTCTTCGGTCAGAAAGCCCCTGGCTATGCTTCCTTCTGGACGTGACATGTTGCGAACGTATCCTTTGATGACACCATTCATCCTTTCGAACGGCATCATGCTGTGCAGGAACGTCG
>NW_021302759.1:0-1757 GCF_002162155.2 Triticum dicoccoides
CACGCCTCTGATTCATCCCCGATGAATCAGACCTGACTCAACTCTAAGCAGTAGCAGGCATGACAAACAAACATGAATGAGTAGGCACAACAGGGCTCAAACAACTCCTACTCATGCTAGTGGGTTTCATCTATTTACTGTGGCAATGACAGGTCATGCAGAGGATAAAGGGGTTCAGCTACCGCAGCAAGTAACAGATGAATCGGTGTTGTCCTAATGCATTAAAAGAGAGCAGGAGCGAGAGAGTAGGATTGTATCGGAATGAACAAGGGGGTTTTGCTTGCCTGGCACTTCTGAAGATAACATTGAGTCTTCATCAGTGTCAACGATCACATCATCGGTATCACGTCTATCGAGAGGGGACAAATACCGGCAACATAGAAAGGAACACAATCAATGCAATGCACAATATGATGCATGATCATGACATGGCAAAATGAATGTGTTTTGGGCTAATGCATCTAAAACCAGATTAAATGAAGTTGGTTTGAATCCAAGATTCAAATTCAAACTCCATATGTGATTATTCAAATGCCATTTAATTCATTTGTCCTAAACAGTAGTGATAAGTTGTTCTAACATGCATGAAAATGGTACAGATGGATTCCTTGAATTTTTCTGATAATTTTTCATATATAATTTATTTAATTTGGAGTTACGGTTAATTTTCTATGATTTATTGAAGTTTATATAATTTTCTGGATTTTCTGATTTATTTTAAATCCAGAAAATCATTTAATGCGTCAGCATGACATCACCTAGACGTCATCAGGTCAACGGGGCAGATTCAGGTCAAACCTGACCAGTGGGGTCCACTGGTCAGTGACCCAGTCAACTAACCAGGTTAGTTAGCCCTAACTAACTTAGTTAGCCGGGCGGGGCCCGCATGTCAGTGGCCTACCTAATTAGCTAGGTTAATTAGCGCTAACTAATCTAACACTAATCTAGCAGGCGCCTGGGCCCACACGTCAGGGGGGGTCAAACCCCGGGTCAAACCCGCCGGAGTTGACCCGCGGCTTGTCGCCGGCGACGCCAGCAACGGCGGAGGGCGTCGGAAACGCTCCTTCGGCGACCAAATCGGCGACTGAGGGGCTCTACGCGTAGCTGGGAGTCGCCCGCATCCATCTGTGCAAACGACATGGGCTGAGGTGGCCCGAGCTCACCGGAACGGGGCCCGCGGCGGCGACCGGAGTTCGGGCCAGCACGGGCACGGGGCTACGCTTGGCGAGCGAGCGAGCTGAGAGGCTGGGCGGGCTCCTGGGGGATCCACGAGCTCGAGGTCGTGCTCGGACGCGAGTTCGGTGACCTGCAACGACGGCGGCGACAGGCGTGACGGCGGTGAGCTTCCGCCGCGGTGGCCAGGGGGGATAGAGGAGGGATTCGACGGCGTTGAGAGAGGGGTTGGGAGCAGGAGCTCATAGCGGGTGCAGCGGTGGCCTCGGCGAGCTCGGGGAGGCACCGGAGCTCGCGAATCCTCGAAAATTCGCCGGCGGCCGAAGGTTGGGGGCGAGCTTGAGGGCAACGCTGCAGGGCTTCCGGAGGGCCGTGGATCGGTGGGGAGGAAGAGGGGGTCGGGGCGGAGCTCCCTGGGGCGTCGGTGAGGCGTGGGGTGGCCGGTAGCCACGGTGGCTCTCGTCGGTGGCGGCGGCTCCGTTCGGGTTCGGGCGAGAGAGAGGGAGCAGAGGGGCGGGGCCTCGAGGAAGAGTGAGAGGGGTCCGAGGGGGTGGCGTGGCGCACCTAGCGACGTCCAGGAGCAA
>NW_021302760.1:0-1258 GCF_002162155.2 Triticum dicoccoides
TTTCCTACGCGTCACCAAGATCTATCTATGGAGAGACCAGCAACGAGTAGAAAGGGGAGTGCATCTACATACCCTTGTAGATCGCTAAGCGGAAGCGTTCAAGTGAACGGGGTTGATGGAGTCGTACTCGTCGTGATTCAGATCACCGATGATCAAGTGCCGAACGGACGGCACCTCCGCGTTCAACACACGTACAGCCCGGTGACGTCTCCCACGCCTTGATCCAGCAAGGAGAGAGGGAGAGGTTGAGGAAGACTCCATCCAACAGCAGCACAACGGCGTGGTGGTGGTGGAGGAGCGTGGCAATCCCGCAGGGCTTCGCCAAGCACCATGGGAGAAGAGGAGGAGGGAGAGGGGCAGGGCTGCACCAACGAGAGATCAAATCATCTGTTATGGGCAGCCCCATGCCTCAATATATATAGGGGGGAAGGGGGCTGCGCCCCCTTTAGGGTTTTCCCACCCCCTAGGGGCGGCGGCCAGCCCTAGATGGGTTTTGGGGTGCGGCCAAGGAGGGGGGGGGAGGAGTCCATCCTCCCCAAGGCACCTCGGAGGTGCCTTCCCCCTTGAGGACTCTTCCCTCTAGGGTTCCCTAGGCGCATGGGCCTCTTGGGGCTGGTGCCCTTGGCCCATGTAGGCCAAGGCGCACCCCCTACAGCCCATGTGCCCCCCCGGGGCAGGTGGCCCCACCCGGTGGGCCCCCGGGACCCTTCTGGTGGTCCCGGTACAATACCGATGACCCCGAAACTTGTCCCGATGGCCGAAACAGGACTTCTCATATATAAATCTTTACCTCCGGACCATTCCGGAACTCCTCGTGACGTCCGGGATCTCATCCGGGACTCCGAACAACATTCGGTAACCACATACAAGCTTCCTTTATAACCCTAGCGTCATCGAACCTTAAGTGTGTAGACCCTACGGGTTCGGGAGACATGCAGACATGACCGAGACGTTCTCCGGTCAATAACCAACAGCGGGATCTGGATACCCATGTTGGCTCCCACATGTTCCACGATGATCTCATCGGATGAACCATGATGTCAAGGACTTAATCAATCCCGTATTCAATTCCCTTTGTCTATCGGTATGTTACTTGCCCGAGATTCGATCGTCGGTATCCAATACCTTGTTCAATCTCGTTACCGGCAAGTCACTTTACTCGTTCCGTAACACATCATCCCGTGATCAACTCCTTGGTCACATTGCGCATATGATGATGTCCTACCGAGTGGGCCCAGAGATACCTCTCCGTTTACAC
>NW_021302761.1:0-1345 GCF_002162155.2 Triticum dicoccoides
GTGCCATTATAGGAAGTTTTTTTTGACCCGTTTCCAGTTTTTGGGTCCGGGCAGTCGAAAAAAAAAATTTGGTCGAAAAAAAAATTCCGTACCCATCCTGTCAGTTTGACCTAGGAAGAGTTTTGAGACACTCGCCATTATAGTGATTTTTCGCAAAAAAAAAAAGCAGCGCAAAAAAAAAGAGCGCAAAAAAAAAGAGCGAATTTTTTTTTCAGAGTGTGCTTTTCCCTTGTTTACGTGCCGCGCCGTGATTTTGTTGGTGTTCTAGGCTCGCGTCTCTAGCACAGTCTAGCCTAGGACCAGCACAGTACCGTCGTTGAGCGTTTATTCAACTTTGCATCTCTGAATTGATTATTGCTGACCCTTTTTGCTACCATACTATAAGCCTTCCCAGCTCCACATACATCTACGTCTTGTGTTTGACTCTCCCTGGTAATCGCTCTATCCAAGCTTTGAGAGTTTTTGACTACAACGGTTGCCGATCACCGCCTGCTGCTGGGTAAGAACTGGTAAGAATTTAAGATTTGCTTGACGGATTTGTGATACATCCACCACCACTTCTTAGTAGTCTGTAGGATCATATTCTTGTGTGTTTCTATTGCTGCTAACCATGCCAGGATCACAAGCCGACGAGATTGACTGGGAGAACTTATCGAACAAGGAGCTTCATGATAAGTTTCAGCAAATGATGACTGAACAGGTACAAGATGTGCTGAACAATTTTGAAGAGGCCATGGAGAAGATCACTGGCCTTGTGAAGACGTTCGAAACAAAGCTCGATAACAGATTTAATGAACTGCTTGCGCGTCTTCCACCACCGGCTGCACCTGTCGCACCTCTGCAACAACAACAACTACGCCCCCTTCCGAATCAGTATGGACGAGCACAACGTGTTCCTATTGAGCCAGGACAAAATTCTGGTGCCGCTGCTACTGCTGTTGGTGCTTCTTTGGCTCCTGCTACTGCTCCTGCTGGTACCCAGGAGGATGATGAGTATGCGGGCGATTATGAGGATGAGGTTGATCAAAATCAGATCTACGAGCAGCCACCAGCACCACCACCAGCAGGTCGACCTCAGGTATATATTCGTAATGGTAGGCCTGCACCACCACCTCAGGTACGAGATGATGTCCATATTCCTAAACTGAAATTGAATATTCCACCATTTGAGGGTATATATGTTCCTGATATATATCTTACTTGGGAGTTAGAAACTGAACAACGATTTACATGTTTACAATATCCTGAGGAGAGACGAGTTGCTGCTGCTGTTTGTGCTTTCACTAGTTTTGCATGTGTATGGTGGTCTGAACATTGTAGATTATATCCTATTCCAACTACTTGG
>NW_021302762.1:0-18620 GCF_002162155.2 Triticum dicoccoides
GTTCTGGTTCACGGGGCCTCGGAAGGCTCCCGATTAATTACGTCCGCAAGCCGGAGCCATAGACCACCTCCGATTAAGCTGCTCCAATGGTCGTCGTCTTCAAGTCTCGTCTTCTCCAAGTCCTCGGTGTAGATGATGGTGATGATGTGGTGGAATAGAAGAGTGGAGCGGTACATCCATCGCTCCGACGATGCTTACTCACATCCCTCCGGCTTGTCGATATCCGATGATGTAGATGTCTGGCCTCGTCAGCTCACACAGAGGGTCGGCCTGCGCTTCGTCGACGCCCGGCCTGGTGGTGTCCGCCTCGTCGGTGTCGGACACGGTGTGTCTTGCCTTCGCCTCGTCGGTGCCCGGCAAGATATGGATAGCTTCATCGGAAGAAGACATGTCGGCGAAGTGGCTTCGCCTCGTCGGAGCTTGGATGGGGTTTGGGGAGTGTGTTGATGTAGAAGTCGGAGTAGATTCGAGTGTCGCCACATGGCGGCCTTGCTTGAAGATGACGACAGTGCGAGCTCGTCGATGTAGACCACAGACCGTCGTGCCTCGTCGGTCCTGGCGGCGTTGGAGTATTTGTTGTCGGAGTGGCATGGGTCGCGCTCGTCTTAGACTTCTCGACGACTGGTTACTTCATCAGGGTGTTCAAGGGGCTACGCCTTCGGGGGTAATGCTTTGGAGAGACCGGCGTCAGTGTAAAAACTAACACACGCTGACATGGGCGTGGCCGGGGTGCCTCGTCTCGGCTAGACGCCGAGTATTGGGCGGTCCGCCAAGACAAAGGGGGCCGCCTCACGGGGCCGTGGAAAGGTGACGTTGTAGAGGCCGCGACGTGTTGGAGTGGTGCTACGCCAAAGGGTGGCCTGTACGCCGGCGACGCCGTGAACCTGTATGCCAAGGACCTGTTAGCTTCGCCACGGTAGGTGCACCCCTCGAAGGAGGGACCGGTCTTGAGTGAATCATCATGAGCACTATTTCCGCGAATGTCGTCCACTTCAATCAAGCATGGCAAAAGACCTGTACGCCGGTGACTTGTGTCGCCATGGACATATGCGCCAAGGACCTATTCACTATGGTGGATGCGCCTCTAGACCTATCGCCGGCGACCTGTTCGTCGGGGCCGCATACCTCATGAAGGAGGAACCGGTCTTAGATACATCGTTGCGGCTACTGGTTCCACCAAGGACCTGTACCCCGTGACGGTAAAGGCGAGTCTCGGGCTGCACCGTCAGCGAGCTCCGGCTTCGCCGCACCGTCTCCTCCAAGAACATGGTGCAACACCTGTGCCTGTGATCTGTTCGTCATTGACCTGTATGTCGGTGTACCCTCCGCGATGCACCTGTTTAGCATGGTCCTGTTCGCCGTGGACCTGTACGCCGACATGATAGAACATCGGGGCTAGCACCTGGGCTTCGTTGTTGGACAGCTCCGGCTGCTCCCGATCGAGTCATATCGATTCACAGGCTCCCTTGGCCGACGAGACGGTTTTGTGCTTGATGCATGCTGACTGATGGATGAGTCTACTGATGGATGGATGTGCGCGTTGGTGAATGGATGGATCTCCTGATGGATGGATGTGTGCGCTGGTGAATGGCGGCAGGCTTGTGGCCTCTCTCTGCTCCATGTCCTGGAGGTGCTGCTTTCGGACACTCATGGAATATCCTGGCCTGGGTACGTAAGAGATAGATGGATGTAGAAAAGAAAATATGTTGACCTGGATGAAGCTCCACGTTGTGTCATGCTCGTCACCACCAGGCGTTCCGTGTAGGCTCCGTACTAGCGCATGCCACCTTAGCCGCTGGTGCATTCTGCTCGCTGTCGTGCGTCCTCCTCGGCGCATGCGCTGTTGCCACCGGCAAGTGCGCCTCCGCAGCGGGCGCGCCCACTCCTCGGCCTCCTCCGTCCATCTCGTCGACGCTGTCGCTTTGGGATGAAGGGAGGATGAAATGAGATAAGAAAACAGTGAGAAGATTAGTTATATAGGCACGCCATTGGTAAAGAAGGATGCTTGTTGTGTTGATGGTTGATGTAGCGTGTGGCAGCTTTTATGGAAGAAGGCTTCAATCCGGCGCGCCGGCGGACGTTCGTCGTCGTCGCCGATGCCGGTGCATCATCTGCGGCCTAGGAGTGCACCGAGACCGAGCGCATGGTCTGCTGGCACGGTGCTCGCGGCCTCCGACGGAGCGTGTAGTCGTTGCCTCCTGTGTGTCGTCCCGTCCTCGACGCTGCCACTGCAGGCGCGTCTCCACTTGGGGGCCGGGTGCCCCCTCTCCGCCTCTCTCCTTGGGACGCATGCTGGACGTTCGGCTGACAAACTTTGCGTCTCCAATCTGCATAATCAAGAAGACAGAAGAAGATAAGAGAGAGATGAATCCACTGTTGAGCCTGTAATCCTTTGCGTGTTAGGATAGTTTTTTGCTTTCAGTTAGCTGAATAACCGGTTCTGACTCGTGTGCATGTACACACAGAAAGCTGTTTTCGTTTTCAGTTAGTAGCTAGCTAGATTAGTGCGGCCGTTGTGAGCGCATGGGATATCATGCAGCGTAGGACACGGCCAGCACTCACCTCGCGCACGACGGGCGACGTGGGATGGCACGTCTGGTAGGCTCGGCGGCGTTGAGGGTTTTTTGTTTTCCAGTTGATGTACAAATAAGCTGGATTAATGAGAAAAGCTGCTGAACTGTGCGCAGCACAAAAACCTCTGGTGTTTTCGTTTTCCTCTCACCGCGGCGATCGTGATCTAGGCCTCGCCGGAGCTCTCGGCTCCAACATCCACGTGCATGGTTCATGCATCAATTCGGCCTTGATGCAAAAGACTTGACGTTGCTGCCACCGAGAGTCTCATCAACACCATGAAGATAGCATCGAGGCTTCCTGTTCGTCGGCGGCCGGCGCGTATGCCATGCCGCAGCCTCCTCCTCGGCCCGGGCGCTATGCCAGCGTCGACGCGTCATCTGCGGCCGGTTGCACGGTGCATGTCCATGGGTTGCCGCCCTACACCCTCCGCTGCTGCCTCGCGTACGTGCGTGTGAAGTGCTAGGGCCTCTTCCGCAGGCTCCCTCCGTCCATGTCCTCGACGTGGCCGCTGTGGGCGCGTCTCTCCCCCTCAGCTGATCAATCTGCTCTAGTATTTACAGGTAGAGGGTAAGGCGCAGGCGAGCTAACAAGCTCCCGATTTTCTGTTGAAATTTGCTAGTGGGCTTTTGGCCCAAAGCCCAACTAAATTTCTGAAATTCTTTTGGCCCATTCATGCACACATGTGAGTGGAGTGAGTGAGGCTAAAATTTAGTCCCATCTCATAAGTTGAGAGAGAGTTGCACCTCTTTATAAGGTGAGCTCGCTCGCCACGCCTCGTCACGACGCGCCGCGAGTTGCGGGATTGAGCCGAGCCGAGGACAGAGCTATGCACGTTCTCTATATTTTTGCTGCTCGGGAAGTATGTGCCCTAGATGTGATCTGTTCATCTGCTATGCTAGTTCGCATGATTAGTTCAATCTCTGCTACTGTAGTCATGATTTATTTTCTGTTTATTCGGATTAAATCTCGTAGTAATTTGCCCATATTTTCAACATTTTCAAGGAACGATCTTGTGAGGGTCATAGTTATCTGCTTCCTGATGCTTATTCGGCCGGTCGTTAAGTTGTGACGCGTATATATGTATGTGCTAAGCATGCTGTGCACCACAACCTGATCGATCGGGCATGCACGGTCATTTGCTTGCTGTACAACTTGGCCATTCTTAGACTGTATTTACATGTGTATATTGTAACGTTGTATACCACCTCATTATATATATATGTGATAGGCCACCCCTAGAGGGTTGTGCCGGTTCCCCCCAAAGCCTATTGTCTTACATGGTATCACGCTAGGTTACGTTCGCTTCCGCCTAAAAACCCTAAACCGCCGCCGCCGCCGCCGCCGCCACCGCCGCCGCCGCCGCGCCCGCCGCCGCCGTCGCCCGACTGCTATGACGTCCGCCGCTGCGTCCGGCTCCACCGCCACCGGTTTTCTGCCGGCCTCCCTCGCGGCACTTCTCTCGAGGCCGCTGGATGCCGCCTCCCTTCAGGCGCCGATCGGGACACGGAGCGTCGGCTCCCTCTTCGCGCTCCCGCCGGCTGCTACTTCGCCCGGGCAGGCGCTTGTGGCCCACACCACCGCCGCCCCGTCAACCGCGGCTGTCGCGCCCTCGGCCACTGCGCCGCTGGTGGCGGAGGACGTCGTGCTGGCAGGCTTCGCGGCGTCAACCGCAGCCATCGCACCCTCTGTCACCGCGCCGGCTGCCCCTCCGACTGTCTCCACGGTGTTCTCACCTCAGCCAGTCTCCTCGATGGGATCGCAACCGCCGCCGCCGTTTCACTTCGGCCATCTCATCACCATCAAGTTGTCGTCGGACAATTACATCTTCTGGCGCGCGCAGGTTCTTCCGCTTCTTGGGAGTCACTACCTGCTTGGCTATGTCGACGGCTCTCTCCCTTGCCCTCCTGCGCTGGTTGACAGCGTGCATGGTCCGGTCTATAATCCGGCTCACCGTGTCTGGACAGGGCAGGATCAGGCGAACCTCTCCTCCATCCAGGGGTCGCTCTCTCCGGCCGTTGCTGGGCTTGTTGTCTTCGCCAAGACGTCCCACGAGGCATGGACTATTCTTGAGCGCTCGTTTGCGGCACAGTCATAGGCTCATGTATCTGGGCTCCGTCGCCCACTTGGGGAGTGTCAGAAGCTTGACTCCACCGCCACTGAGTTCTACAACAAAGTCAAGAGTCTCGCCGACACGCTGGCCTCCATTGGACAGCCCCTCACCGACTCCGAGTTCAACTCGTTTATCGTCAATGGTCTTGATGAGGAGTATGACGCCCTAGTCGAGATCATCAATGAGAGGGGCAACTCCACGCCCATGCCAGCACACAAGGTCTTTTCACGCCTCCTGCTTACTGAGCAACGAGTCGAGATGCGCCGATCCAGGGGCAACGGCGCCCTCTCGGCAAACGCCGCCACCAAGGGTGGTCGCTCCTCTGCTTCATCCAGGGCTCCTTCGGGGCAATCACCACCACCCGCCTCGGCCCCTCCTCCTACTGCGACGCTACCAGGGGCTGGCGGTCCACGTGTGTGCCAGCTTTGTGGTCGCGATGGGCACTGGGCCTCGAAGTGTCACAAGCGCTTCCAGCGGGGTTTTCTTGGTCTTGGCAATGACGGGAAGGATACACGCAACTTTGCTCGTCAGGTCGCCATGGCTGATCGTCCGCCGCCGCAGAAGCCACAGGGACACACTCAGTCCTACTCCATTGATCCCCACTGGTACATGGACTCTGGGGCGACAGAGCACCTGACCAGTGAGATGGGGAAGCTTCACACTCGTGAACCCTACCATGGCTCCGACAAGATCCACACCGCCAATGGAGCAGATATGCACATCTCTCATATTGGTCAAGCATCACTTCTCACTAGACATGCCAATAGGAGTCTTCAACTTCGCAATGTTCTTCGAGTTCCATCTGTGACACGTAATCTTCTTTCAGTTCCTAAACTCACTCGTGATAATAATGCGCTTTGTGAATTTCATCCTTTTGATCTTTTTATTAAGGATCGGGGCACGAGGGACATTCTTCTTAGTGGGCGGCTCTGCCAAGGTCTCTATCGTCTGGAGCATCCTGGCGTCGCTCGCGTCTTCAGTGGAGTTCGGGTATCTCCGTCACAGTGGCATGCTCGTCTTGGTCACCCGGCCACACCTATTGTCCGGCATGTTTTGCGTCGTCATGAGCTTCCTAGTGTGTCTAGTAATAAAGATGTAGCAGTGTATGATGCTTGTCAGCAGGGGAAGAGTCATCAACTTCCTTTTTCGGAGTCCAGTCGTGAGGTGAAACATCCTTTAGAACTTGTGTTTTCAGATGTATGGGGTCCTGCTCAGACTTCTGTTAGTGGTCATAATTATTATATCAGTTTTGTTGATGCTTACAGCCGCTTTACCTGGCTTTATCTTATCAAACGTAAATCTGATGTGTTTGACATTTTTGTTCAGTTCCAAAAACATGTTGAACGCCTTCTCAAGCACAAAATTGTTCATGTTCAGTCGGACTGGGGTGGCGAGTATCGCAACCTCAACTCCTTCTTTCAGTCCCTTGGGATCACTCACCGTTTAGCATGTCCACATACACATCAGCAGAATGGTTCAGTAGAACGTAAGCATCGTCACATTGTTGAAGCTGGTCTGACTCTTTTGGCCCATGCATCTGTTTCGTTTCGTTTTTGGAGTGATGCTTTCACCACTGCATGTTTTCTCATCAATCGTACTCCCACTCGTGTTTTGAATATGAAGACTCCCATTGAAGTTCTCCTTAATGAACAACCGGACTACACTTTTCTCAAGGTGTTTGGGTGTGCTTGCTGGCCCCATCTCCGTCCATATAACAAGATTAAACTCGAGTTTCGTTCCAAGAAGTGTGTTTTTCTTGGTTATAGCTCTCTTCATAAAGGATACAAATGTCTTCATGTTCCCACTAATCGTGTGTACATCTCTCGGGATGTTGTGTTTGATGAGCATGTTTTTCCCTTTGCCAACCTCCCCGTGTCCACTACCGAGCCACCTGTCATGCATTCATCCTCTGTTGCTTCTGACCAATTTGATGATGTTGCATATTCTCCTCTATTGTTGCCTAACCATGGTGCAGGCACTAGTCGTGGGGCTCGTTTGGAGATTCTGGAAGCGCCATCTTCCTCTTCGTCGCCATCGCCTTCATCCTCGGCACCTTCTGTTGTGCATGAGGAGCACATGGCGCCCCTGCATGGCCTCGGTTTCCGTGCTCATGCACGGCCGATCGACGTCCTGGCCCGGTCGCCTCTGGCTTCTGGGCTGCCTTCGCCATCGTCGCGCCCTCCAACCCCGCCGACTGGGCCGGCCTCCTCGGTCCCCGTCTCGCCCAGGGCGTCGGGGCAGTCATCACCAGGCCTGGCCTCGCCCGCCCCTGCCTCGCCCAGGGTGTCTGGGCCCTTCTCACCAGGGCCGGCCTCGCCTGCTCTCGCCTCGCCAAGGCCGTCTGGGCCGGTGTCACCGGAGCTGGCCTCGCCCATCCTCGGTTTGCCCATGGCCTCTGAGCCCATGTCGTCGGGCCAGTCTTCGCCATGCAGCCCGGAGTCGTCTGTCCCGAGCTCGCCTGAGGTGATTCCTGCATCTCCGGCGACCGTCACGTCTCCGTCACCTTCGCCTCCGCCGGCTCCTGCTGCTGCTCTTCGTCCACATACGCGCAGTCGGAGTGGCATTTTTCAGCCTAAGCAACGTTACGATGGCATAGTTGCTTGGTTAGCGGCGTGCATGTCTGCTGCTCTCGCAGATCCATCCTCTGAGCCACGCACGTATCAAGCTGCTATGCGCATTCCTCATTGGAGAGAGGCCATGGAGCAGGAGTATCAAGCGCTTCTTCGCAATCAGACATGGACTCTTGTTCCTCCACAATCACGGGTAAATGTCATTGATTCCAAATGGGTTTTCAAAGTGAAGAGGCATTCTGATGGGTCCATTGAGCGCTATAAGGCTCGTCTGGTTGCTCGTGGTTTTCGACAGCGTTTTGGACTTGACTATGAAGACACCTTCAGTCCAGTGGTCAAGCCTACTACCATCAGACTTCTTCTCTCTCTGGCTGTTACTCGAGGTTGGTTTCTTCGTCAGCTTGATGTTCAATATGCTTTTCTTCATGGTGTCTTGGCGGAGGAGGTTTACATGCGCCAGCCTCCGGGTTTCTCTGATCCGGATCGCCCTGATCATCTCTGTCGTCTGTCCAAGGCAATTTATGGTCTGAAGCAGGCTCCTCGTGCTTGGCATGCTCGTCTTGCAATGGCTCTTCGTGCTCATGGTTTTGCATCATCAACTGCTGACTCCTCATTGTTTCTTCTTCAAAGGCCTGAGGTTACTATGTACTTGTTGGTCTATGTAGATGATATCATTTTGGTCAGCTCCTCTCAGTCGGCTGCTACTGCGCTTGTTTGCTCACTTGGTGCTGATTTTGCGGTCAAGGACCTTGGGAAGCTTCATTACTTTCTTGGTGTGGAGGTTACTTCTCGTGCTGCTGGCCTTGTTATGACGCAGAAGAAGTACTCTCTGGATTTGTTGCAGCGAGCTGGGATGCTTAAGTGCAAACCGACGACTACACCCATGTCTACCACTGATAAGCTCAATGCTGTTGATGGTGTGCTTCTTTCTTCTTCTGATGCGACCGAGTACCGGAGTATTGTTGGTGGGCTCCAGTACTTGACGATCACGCGACCAGAAATTTCCTATGCTGTTAACCGAGTCTGCCAGTATCTGCAGTCACCCCGTGACACTCATTGGTCTGCTGTTAAGCGGATTTTGCGCTATATTCGTTTCACGGTGGCTCATAGTTTGCATATTCAGTCGTCTGACTCTGGTTGTCTTTCAGCATATTCGGATGCAGACTGGGCTGGCAATCCGGATGACAGGCGATCCACGGGGGGTTATGCTATCTTCTTTGGCTCTAACCTGATTGCCTGGAGTGCTCGGAAACAGGCTACTGTCTCGCGTAGCAGTACTGAGGCTGAGTATAAGGCTGTGGCCAATGCCACATCAGAGATTATCTGGGTACAGTCCTTGCTTCAGGAGTTAAGTTTACCCCAATCACAGCCTCCTGTTCTTTGGTGTGATAACATCGGTGCTACATACCTTTCTGCAAATCCGGTATTCCATGCCCGAACGAAACACATTGAAGTTGACTATCACTTTGTGCGTGAACGTGTCTCTCAGAAGCAACTACAGATCAAGTTTATTTCTTCCAAGGATCAACTTGCTGACATTTTCACCAAGCCATTGCCTTTGCCACAGTTTGAGACTTGCAGGCGCAATCTTACCCTTCTAGATTCATTAGAAAGTGGCTAAGATTGAGGGAGGGTGTTAGACTGTATTTACATGTGTATATTGTAACGTTGTATACCACCTCATTATATATATATGTGATAGGCCACCCCTAGAGGGTTGTGCCGGTTCCCACCAAAGCCTATTGTCTTACAGCCATTGACCATTTAACTAGCTATATGCGTATATACTAGCACGTACCACATGGATACACACATAATATTCTTCATTCTTCATAGCGCACGTGAGCCATGCATGGCTCATTGCATGCATAGTTATCTAATCAAGTTGATTAGATCAACGTACCGGCAGGCATAAATCATGCTCTCCACCGGCTCGATACGGTATTTTTCAAAAAAAATCAACATCTTTGTCAACACCTGTATGTGCGTATTGATGCCGTATTTTCATAAAATTGCGACAAAAACGCGTCGAACATCAAAGCCCCGATTAGATTAAGGAAGCTGATACGCAGGGAGCTGGGTCTCGATCGGGCCATCAGTACACTTTTTTTCTTTTGAGAAACAGTACACTTGTTGGATGCGTCCGAAAGTGGTGCAGATTAGGGTGAAATTTTCAGAAATTGAAGCCAGTTCAAATTCAAATTCCTTGGGCATAAGCGGAGAGCGCCACGTAGGCAACTGGTCGGCACGGTCGGCCGCGGACACGAAGATTCCTCCAGAGCGGCCCATCGGCGCAAGGCCGGAGATACAGCTAGGAGCATCCTGAACTTCACAACGTCGAACAGCGCCGGCGGGACGGAAGGCTAACCTGTCGGGGGGAGTGGCCGCGCTGGCCCCAGCCATTGGTGACGTCCTGGAGGAGGAACACCGCTGAGTTCGTGGCCCGCGATGACCTAGATTGGGGGTATTTTTTTTGTTCGTTCCTTTCGAGGACCGGCAGGATCTGGGGCATTGTTTCTCTCTTTTTTGGTGAAGAGTTCTTGTGCGCCATAGATTTTGTTTTTTTTCACACGGTTGCTAAACACCAGAACACATTTCTTTTAGAGAACCCGCTCTTCTTTCCACAAACAAAGTCCGCCTTTTTTCTTCCACAAACCAAGTCCCTAGTACTTACAGTGATTCAAAGCAAACAGTATTCTTGAAGAATATTGGTTATCCTTTAGAGCATCTCCAACAGGCACACTAGATATGGCGCCCGTGGGAAAAAGGTATATTTAGCATCCACGGGCCGGTTTTCCGCGCTCCAGTCGGAGTGGGAAAAAGAACTGCGCGTGCGCGAAAAAGCGCCAACGCACGCGGCAGTTTTGGTGTGCGGTGTCGGGCACGCTCTATAAAACCCACGTGCGAGCCCGCCTACCGTCACTCCATCGCCTCCTTCTTCCCCTCCGCGCCCTTCTTCCTCGCCTCTAGCACCCCGTTGCCGCCGCCACGCCCTTCTCCCCACGCTGCCGCGCCTTCTCCCCCCGCCGCCGACATGCTGCCGCACGCCCAGAGTAGCTCCGACTACCGCGGCGTCCACACCCGTCGCTCCTACATGTCCACATCCGCTCCGGTGATATCACGTCTTGGTTTCGGGACGTTCGAGACCGCCCACGAGGCCGCTCGCGCGTATGACGCGGCGGCGTGGCGCCTGAACTGGCCATGTTCAGAGATGATTTTCTCGGACGCGCGGACGCACCAACAGGTGCAGGACCTCGCGCCTCCGCCGTAGCTACTCACCGACGAGGACGGCCACATCCACCGTAGGCGGGAGCACCGCCTCCTCATCGCCAAGGTGGACGAGTACGCCATGGAGGACTGGCGCTGGCGCTTCATAGAGGATGTCGCCGCCGACACAGGCGTGCGCGGAAGGCACTTGCGATAGCGCAGTGCGAACTGGGACCTGCGTGGCTGCGTCGACCCATGACGACAATGATCCTCGGTGGGATGATGCCTTTTTGTCGTTGGAGTACACCACCGAGGAGGAGGACGACAATGAGGAGTAGTTTCTAGTTATTTGCATCGTAGTATCATTTTTATCTATTTTTATTTGTATCATATGGACTAGTTTGTGGTGTTGGTCTTGAACTATGCTATTTAAATTTTATCTATATGTTGTTTCATATTGTTTGTATGTGTTGCATCATAGTACCGATTGCTCGTGCACGGCAGATTTTACTGCACCTGGAGCTATGGTGCCGGGCCTGCTGGAGCAAGCGCCCTGCAGATTGCAAAAAAAGCTATTTCGGCGCTATAAAAATTATTTAGCGCGCCGCGCATTCCACGCCCGTTGGAGATGCTCTTATGGCTTGGCCTGAGCCACGCGCAGGCCGATCGGCTGAAATTTCAGCCGATGATCTGCCCAGCGTCCCATACCTGTGCCCATAGCCATCCAATTTTGCATGTCAGCTTATCACCCTTCATCTCTAACCTTTCTCCCTCATGCAAACAACTACGTCTCCTGGCCCCGTGCCCCTCGCAGCAGCTCTTGGTGCCCCGCTTCATCGCCGCACAGCGAGCTTGGCGCCCCACGCCGGCATCTACTAGCTGCAACATCCAATGGCCGTTGTCGTGCCGTGTTGCGGTCACCATGGTCAGTTCTAGCTTCTTCGACGGACGATTCCAACATGTCTGTTGACGTCGCAGCTCCAGCAAGTGCTGCTACAACAGCACACACACGCATCCGTCATGCTCCCCCAGCGTCGAGGGTCACTGCATCCTTGGTGCGCCGCCGCTACTGTCATAGCTCCCAGGCATCACCGATTCAAGCAAATCCGATGGCCGCTTTCAGCAAACCACTTGCCCAGTTGCAGCAAAAGTCTGGTCTCACCCGCGTCGTAGGCTCGCTCGCAGGATTTGGTGTATTGTTAAAAGTGTGTAAGCGCCATAGGTCTTTTTTTTTTTCGTGGCACACCGTTGCTAGACACCAGAACACATTCCTTTTAGAAAACCTTACCAGGATATCTGCGGTCAATCAGGAAATGGAGCCCGCCTTATTTTTTTTCCACATACAAAGTAGTGTTTAGGAGGGGAACCAATTGAGGAGTGCTCCTTCGGCAGCCTTCCAACGATCACTTTGGGTGGGCTGAGAGCTAGCCACTTGCACGCTCTCAATCGCTGCCACGTGTCACGCTCTGTGCGCTCCTTCTGGATTTTATTATTTTTATTTTTTGCACGTGTTTTTGGCTTTTTAGATTGTTTTTTTCGTGTTTTTTTTTGGGATTTTCGGTTTTCCACCAGTCACTCTTAGCTTTTTGACAACATTTTTCAAAAAAACGCGATTTGCACAAAAAAACACATTTTTTATTTTTGTACCTTCCGTGAGAGGTACGGATTTGCTTCCACGAGAAGCACGCTTTTGTTTCCGCGAGAGGTACGACCGTGCCTCTCTGAAACGGGAAAAATGCGTTTTTTTCCTTGCGCGAGAGGCATGGCACGTTTGTGCCTCTCGAAAGCGGAAAAGAAACGTGGAGTACAGAAGGAAAAACAGAGCCCAATTCGCAGAAATTGTAGGAACAACCTACAGGTCAGTTTTGTAATAGCCAATTAAAATAAGAAATAAACATTCTCAGAAAGACATTGTTCAGTCCAATAAACATATTCGAGGGTTGAGACACGGCATGACCATGTTTGTCCAAAAACAATTTGAATCAGCATGTATGTCATGGAACTTTCGTAGAAGGTTTTGTTATATTATGGGAGGACATTTTTTGAAGTTCCAGGGAAATAACTGAGCATTCTCATCGATTTATACAGAAAAGGCTGTATACATTTGACCCAAGATTTTTTTCCTAACTTGTTTACCATCGCTCCTGGTTAAGTAAGTAGCCACCATGGCTACTTAACATGTGGCGGTGGCTATGGTTATGACTGATTTGGCATAATCTTTTAGCTACTATGCTAAAGATAAGATGAGCAAGCGGATCTGGAAAGTGTATTTGTGGTCTGGATTTGGTGAGTAAAGAGAACCAACTAATTCACCACCTGTCTTTTCTGTGTCTAGCAGCAAAATACATGTGGAGCATTCTGTCGGGCCATGTGGGGAACCGTGCATGCTTTGAACAGAAGTTGATTAAAACTAGAAAAGGACGGCTAGAACCAGCAAATACTGCAAGACTCATGCACAGATCTTGACTTTCAGATGATGAAGAGCAGAAGCGACGAGTTTGACAAAACTCATCGTGTGATGTGAAGTTTCATGACCCGAAAGGATATCGTTTTGCAAGAGTCAAGCACCCAAATAATGGTTGAGGTTAGATGTGGATGGCTTGTATCAAGGAGCTGGTGGTAATGCAGGAGCAGGTATGTATAATTACATCCGAAGAACAAACAAAGAGATAGCAATATGTTAGCTAGCTAGCTAGTACATCACGATGATAGATCAACGCTATTCAGGAAGGTACGCACCAACATCGGTCGCCAGGACCAATCAATCTACGGCGGCGGCAGCAGCGCTTGCTGTTGTCCCAATGAATTCCCATGGACGCAGAAGTCGAGGCTTACGGCACAGCACAAGACCGCGACGGCGAGGCCAATGACCCCCAGGATGAGCCCGGCGGCGGCCATGACTCGGACGGCCGTGGATCCGTGATCGGAGCGGCAGAAGAGCAGCACCAGGGCGACGGAGGCGGCGAGGAGCATGCAGGCGCAGAACGCCGTGATGCACCGAGTGAAGCACTGGCTCGCTTCGTCGGGCTCCGCCGGCGCCGCCGCGGCGAGGTCAGGTTCGGGGTTCTCCATGTCGGCCATGTGCCAGTCTTTCACTATTGATCGATCGCGCACTTTGTGGTTGGCTCGCTAAGGGTTGTCGGCGTCGATCCTAAAATCAATCTGCTGCACCATGTGCACGGGTTCTAGTTTGAATCGGATTTGGACTCGTACCGTACGTCCCGGATGGGACGGCTCCCCTCTTCTGCCATCGGACCCATGGTCAGATAAAAGAATGTGGTGCAACATTATTGCGGCATTGCATGTTGGAACAGGATCAAACCAGTTTTTTAACACAATGCAAAAGCAGATGCTCACATACACGCTAATGTACACGAGGTTGGCGTCCGGGTGACATGTGAGAGTCCTCCACCCTTGATCGATCTCCGTCTGGAACGCCTTGTGCTTGGCTTCAAGTTTGATCGCGTAGCAGGGTCCGGGGCCACCTTGGATTTTCACGAGAATTAGGACCAGTTCTTTTGATGGCTTTTTTGGGCTTCTAGAATAAGCTACCCGGTCCTATCGAGCCTACCTAGAGAGAGTTCTTGCTGAGAGTCCAAGCGAGGCCACCTGATCCCGCCCGATCCCCAATCTCCGACGGCGGCGATGCTGGCCCGAAGAGAGGAGCGAGAGGTGCGTGGAGCTTTGTATATAGTCCGGCTAGTTCTTGGTTGAGTCTACCCGTAGTGGAGTCCGGCATTATGCCGTGGCGGAGCGCGTCCCGGCACACGCGAGCTGCGCCCGGTGGTTAGCGGTGGTGTTCATCATGGTTGTGGCGGCGATGTGCTGCGTGCAATCGGAGAGAGCGACGCCGGCGACTCCTTCAATAGGCTCGTCGTCTTCCCTGTGTTGGTGGGGGCCGACTGCTTGTCTCCTTCCTCTTTTGCCGCCATGGCGACGGATGGAGCGAGGATGAGAAGTAGCGAACTGGATCCCGCGGATTGGGTAAGAGCTCATTCTCAATGGCTAATGTATCAGGGCTTTGGCACCAGCATCAGCGGTCGGCTGCCGGCCCTCGTCTCGCCATTGACCTTGCTGGCCGAAGGGCGGCCATCTATCTTCCTCCCGGCCTGGAGCCTTGAAGGGAGGCAGTTCATCTCTGGTTTGGAGTCCCCAGCTTCTTCCGATGGTAGCGGATGGAGCGGCTGTGGAGATCCTGGCGCACCAAGTGGTAGTGTCCCCGGCGGCGATGGGATTGGTTCTGTTCCAGAGTTGATTAGGACCTGATTACGTTTCTTATTTCCTGTTTGGGGTCCTCCATGCAAAAACCAGGGACCTAGTTGTAGCTTTTGTTTATGTTTGGGTCTTGTTGTAATCTGCTTTGTTCTATCACCGTTTAAGAATTAAAGCTTGTTCTGGGTCCTTCGAGACCCGACGCTCGTTAAAAAAAAAAGCTACCCTCTACCCAGATTATTCTAAAAGCCCAACAAAAAATATTTCTTTATAAACCTACTAACCAAGTATTAATGATGTAAAAAAACTCATCAAGTATTAATTAATAGGATTCTAAAAAATTAATTTGGTTGGGCTTCTAGAATAAGTTGGGTAGGAGGCATCTTATTCCAGCTAATTCTAGAAGTCAGCGACCCTTAGCTAGCTTCGGACTTGACAATGCCATCAGATAGCATTACTCCCTCTGTTTCTTGTTACCTTGCATATTAGGTTTGTCATAACCCAAAAACATTAAAATTGACAAAGTATTCACAATACCAAATCAGTGCCGATCCATCAAGATATATTATCATAATATATTTACTTGTTATGTCGAGTAATATGCTGAGTTTGACTTACGATAAACCTAATATGCAGAGTTTGACTTGTTATAGAAAAGAAGGCAGCACATACTATCCATTGTCAGCTTAAAATAATAAATCACGCGAACATTAAAGCACTGCATTGTGTGACATGAAAAAAGTCAGCTGGCAACATCTAGTACCTGATCAAAGCGGAATACACTTGACTTGGCACCGGTGGAATCGAACCAACCAAGTAGCTGGTCCACCCACTGATCTATTAGCGTTTCCCAAGGGCAATCCCACCGTGAAGTAATAGGTCGACGGTGATGACACATCATGAGGTTCCGACCGTGACACCGAGGACCTTCACGATAAACCCTAAAATAGGCATGACTTACGCAGTTGTGCTCCTCAGGTAAACAGAAGGACACAAAGATGGTCCAAGTGTATAATGTTTCGACACTTAGACAGGGTCGGGCCTATGTTTAGGTCCATAAGGGAGCCGACCCATGGCCTCCCGTCTATAGGGGCCCAATCTATACATACAAGAATAGGTTGTATTTTAGCGAATGTAAACAAGTTAACATGATTCTACATGACCAAACCCAAAAACTAAATGGGGGCTCAAATGAGTGGGACCACTACTATTGGGCTAACAAAGGGCCATCTATTGGGGCATCTCCCATAATGTATCTTTACTATCCTCTCTATGCCTAAAATATACCATAATGTATCTTTACTATCCTCTGTATGCCTAAAATATACCATAATGTATCTTTACTATCCTCTGTACGACTCTCGTCCAGTGCCGTCGGCCCACCGTCAGCTAAAAAAACGTGGTGCAATATTGCGCCACCGCATGCTGGGACATGGCAAAAGGCACCTGGCAACATTATTACGTGGATGTGGAGTAGTACATTTGTGTCTACTACTGTACAGTCTGTTGGCATCGGTGGAATCGAGCCAACCAAGCAACCGAACCGGGCATTCCCACGACGTAGAAGCATGACACCGGTGATGACACAACACAAGGTTCCCACAAGTAACACCGGGGACCTTCATGGTGGACCTTCTGAGGCTTACGCGGTCGTGATCGTCAGGTGAACCGAAGGGCCGAGGGAAGAGGAGGAAGCGAAGGTCACGGCGAGGATGGTGCAAGTGTATAATGTTTCAACGCGTACTATCATGTACTCCCTCCGTCCTGTAATATAAGAACGTTTTTGACACTAGTGTCAAAAACATTCTTATATTATGAGACAGAGGGAGTACTCACTTAAGCAGGGTCAGCCTTAAGTTTATGAGGGTTGTACAGCTATAATTTCTGGCACCAGGGGCAAATCAAGAAAGAGTAAATGTGCACTCGATTTTTTTTAGGGGTAAACCAAGTTTTATTGATCAAAAACCACAAACAGCGGAATACATCTCGGATTGTGGGGCTGGCCTAGCCACACAAGTAACCCCTGACCTAAAGAATGCAAAAACTTGGCTAGACTATGAGTTTCTCTACTAGACTCTCGACAGTCAAACGAAAAAACACAGTTAAACATAGTAGCTCTCTGATGAATCTCACATATGATAGTACCATATTTCCTCTGATAGCAATTGTGGATTTCTCCAATGACTTGCTTGGAGTCTGAAGCCACCATAGAATTATGTAACAGAAGGTCTTGCGCCAATGATAGTGCTTCTCTGCACGCAATTGCCTCAAGTGTTGCTGGGTCGTGTATACCGTGGATAACCAGGGCTGAGCTCCCCCAAAAATTTACCTTGATCATCTCGACAGACTGCCACTACAGTCCCGCCTTTGGATGGCATCGATACGCCAACATCCACATGAATTTTAGCAAAGCCTGCTGGTCGTGCCTTCTGCCTACGGTCACCCCTTGGTGCAGCTCTTGGGCCGGTGTTATGTGTTTGCATTGGTTCCTTTAGGATCTCTAGTTCTACAATGAACCTGTCAATGAACATTTGAGTAGCTTGTGGACTTTGGAATATGCCCTCATGAATTGACTTTCTCCTCGAAGACCAGATAGCCCATAACGTCACAGCTATTCGAATGAACTGCATGTGTGAGAGGGTATCCATCAGCGAAAATAGCAAATGCCTTGCATTGGGTTCTGCTGTGGCGATCAGCTGCTGCGCTAACTCGTCGTCCACCAGGGCCCAAGTACACCTAGTGACTAACACTCTAGCAGCGAATGCCTCCATGAATCCAGCGAGCCACATAAACCGCAACATGTAGAGCCAATCAAGCAACCGAGCTACTGCACAATCTGTTGGCACTGGTGGAATCGAGCCAACCAAGCAACTGAACTACTCAGTGCTCTACTTGGCGTTTCCTGATGGCATTCCCACGTCGGTGAAGCTATATATAATTATCTTTTGGCATCGTGGATGGGGGATACATTTGCATCCACTACTGCACAATCTGTTGGCACTGGTGGAATCGAGCCAACCAAGCAACCGAGCTACCACCCACTGCTCTACTTGGCTTTTCCAAGGGCATTCCCACGACGAAGAAGCATGTCACCGGCGCACTGATGACACGACACAAGGTTCCTATAGGATAGTGACACCGACCCCGCGAGGCTCGCACAGTTGTGGTTATCACGTAAACAAAAGGGTCGAGGGAAGAGGAGGAAGCGGAGAACACGTCAAGGACAGTGCAAGTTTATAATGTTTCAAGCAGGGTCGGCCCTAAGTTTATTAATGTTCTACAGAGTACATCTATAATTTCTTGCACCAACTAAAATGGATATCTATTTCAGACGAGTACGTGTTATCTAGTTTTCAACTAGGGCAATATAATTAATGTAGAGGCACATGGAACATAAAAACCACAGATACCATAATGAATCCTATTTTGGGGCTTCAAAGGCATAATTGTTGGCTAGCATGAGCTGAAGAATGTAAGTTATTCTTCAACACATACAAGCGAGGACTAACCATGCTATAGGTACATGTAAAGGTTACAAGTTTCATCACCGGTCTATTGGCTAGTTGAACACCATTAAAACCATTCAGGTGCGCATCAAGGTCGAGTAACCGCGCTAGCCACGTCTCCTTTTACTGTACCGCACCTCCCCTGTAAAAAGTAGCGATGGCATCAGGAAAACGCATCCTCTTTTCCTCACAGCCCGCTCTCCACCGTGACGCTAGGGTTCCTAGCCGCCGCCGCGCACACAGCCGGCCAGAGCCACCTCCACTCCGGCGCCCATCGATAGTCCTGCGAAAACGGATCCTCTTTTCCTCACAGCCCGCTCTCCACCATGACGCTATGCTTCCTAGCGGCCGCCGCGCGCACAGCCGGCCAGAGCCACCTCCACTCCGGCGCCCATCGATAGTCCTGCGAAAACACATCCTCTTTTCCTCACAGCCCGCTCT
>NW_021302762.1:19149-24847 GCF_002162155.2 Triticum dicoccoides
TAATCGTGGAAAGCGCCTCTGTTTGCTGCCCCCTAGTACTTCTCTGCGCTCCCCCAACACATATTTGGTCCAGTCTTGCACTATTAAGCATCCGTTGCTAATCTTGAATGCATTAAAGTAATCTGTAGGATATCTTGGCCGTAAGCTGATAATACTCATGGTACCTTTAGTCTCGATCCCATAAGGCACAACATTCATCGGGAGTCCCTGTTGAAGAACATCGTATGGTAACATACTTAGCAATGAAGTTTAGCTTCAAAAATAATGTATGGAAAAGATGCAATGAGGACAAATAGTAAAAATCTTACCATCCTTCCTAAATGGATGTGACCGTAGTTCATTACGAACACTATTGGTCGCACGTTTTCAGTACTAACATTTCTAAATCCAGGAAGAAAATTTGTCTTGACAGTATCAAGATCCTCAAGCCATGAAACATAATGACTTAGCTCCTCGCAGTTTAGTTCAGCCTCGGGACAGTAGTAGCTCCTGTCTACCAAGCGTTGGACATGTTTGCTTGCACCGAAATAAGCTGGCAATACAAATTAGTTGTCAACTATTTTTGAATAAACAATATCAAAGACATAAATATGGTTGAGAAACTTACATAATGGAATAACTGGAGGCGTCTGCACATCGACCCAGATGTCGGTATTACCTTCAATATTATCTTCCGGACGAATATCAAAGGTGATAACCATATCAGGCTCAAATGCATAAGTCTTGCATAGTGCTCGCCATGTTTTATATCCAAAATAGGTGTAGTCGTCTGAATTGTATAATTTTGCATGGAAAATATAACCATGCTCGGTCTTCAAATAAACTTTCTTTACCTCTACAGTATGACTGAAACCTATCTTATCCAATACAAAAAACTCTGGCATGGCAGGGGATACGCTAGTAGAATAGTAAAAAAATATAAGTTCAAGCAAATGAAGCAGATGTCATGCTTAGCTACGAAAAAAGACTTGTCGTTATGACTTACTGTATCCACTTCGAAGTTCCTGTCCAGCTTGATGCTGAAGCGCCTATCATCATCTAGGAAGATTCCGTCGCACAGGCCGCGCTCGTCTTCGCAGTATTTGCAAATACCGAAATCCTTTTCGTCGTCAGACATTTCCTATGTTCATAGTTAAAACATTAATTGAAAATCGATCGAAGACAACTACCAGGATACTCAACACACAAATCCGGGGCACTCGATATTTCCTACATATTCTGGCACAAGTCATGCCAAAATTCACGGAAAAATCCGGCATGACCTTTGCTAAAATAGGACATATCGAGCGCCTGAAATTTGCCGGAACGGAAATGAATCAACACTCCGGCAAAACATAGGCCACTCAGAGGTGTAACATGCAAACATGATCAGCCACTTGGATATTGAGCAACACAAGATATACATTTCAAAATATCTTATAGGACTCAAATTAGCATGCATTCAATAAGCAAAAGTAAATCATCTCATGCGTCCCTATATCGTCGAATATAATCACTAATACATCACGAATAGTGTCATACATATAACATCACTAATACAACTAAAACCCTAGCACACGACGGGTATCGGCGCGGGCGGTGGACACCCATAGAGAAGGAACCATCACGGGATCATAGCTCCAGTGAGATCCCTGGAGAACCTGCTGGGTATTGGAGAACGACCTGTGCTCCAACGCAAACAAGTAGCGGCGGACGTGCGCGTCCTCCTCACTCACACGGTGACACACCACCTCCGCGGAGTCCTCAAGCCTCTGGATCATCACTGGCCCACGCGACCGCCACCAAAGAAGGTTCGGGTCAACGACAGGCTGGCTCCTCACCAACCTGCGCCCCCCGGTAGGTAGCGCCTCCCAGTACCACCCCGGCGGAGCCCAGTCCCGGACATGGCCGATCTGGTCAAGCAGGTGTTGTCCTCCGCCGACTCGACGACGAGGATGCGGGATAGGCATCGTCCACGTCGAGGCGGGAAAAATTGCTTTAACTAAAAAATAGCAACAGTTCTTACTAACTAGTTCTATTAATTCAACTAGTTCTTACTAAAAATAAACTTACTATAAATAAAAATATTCTAATACCTAATTAGTACCTAGTTTTTAATATGCAACTAAAATAAACTTACTATAAATAAAAATAAACCTAATATGCAACTAAAATATAAAGAAACCCTAGGCAGAGGTAGGGGAGAGGGAGGAGCGGGCGTGCTCACCTCGGGTGCCTGCGACGAGGGAGGGGCAGGGCGGTGTCGAGGTCGGGGTCGGGGCTCAGGCGCGCTGCGGATGGCGGCCGGCGTCGAGGTCGCGCTCGGGGCGGCGTCCAGGGCGGCGTTGAGGTCGGGGGGTCGGGGCGGCGTAGAGGGTGCGGAGAGCGCGCGGCAGCCGACGGGCAACGACGGCAGCGAGAGTGGAGAGAGTTGGATTTGGGGGAAAGTGGCGTGGGAAGGACGAACCCTGTGGTTAAGTCAGAAGTAGCAGTAGCGCGTTCTGAGAAAAGCGCTGCTGCTACCTTAGCTACAGCGCATTCGCCGATACACGCTACTGCTACTCCTTTCTCTTTTTCCCTTTTTCATTTAGTTTTCTTCACATTTTATTTGTTTCCTTTCACCTTATTCTATTTCTTTCATTTTCAATTACCTTTCCATTTTCTTTCCATTTAATTCTATAACCTTTAGCAGCAACGAGTTTATATTAAAACGCGCTGCTACAAACAGCGTAGCGGTAGTGTGGTTCGTCATAGATCGCTACTATTATGTGTAGCTTATGGGCTAAGCCGTGGGAATTTTAGTAGTAACGTGTGTACAGCAAGACGCGCTACTGCTAGATCTTTATCTGCAACGCAATTACCTCAGGAGCGCTACTGCTAATTAGCACCAGCGTGCTTTTTTGACCTACGCTACTGCTAAAGTTCTGTGTATAGGGTTTTCCTTAGTAGTGACTGTTGCAGGTCACCACCTGTGGCAAAGATTTGCAGGGAGTGCAAGGTTGTTGTCGGATGCTCAGGAATGCAGCGGGAGTTCGCCTGTTCTCGGCATCCTGTTCGGAGTTGTATAGTGCCACCCCTGTCGACTCCACCGGCAGCGGGATCCAGGTCCCCCCTGACCTCTTCCTTTGTCCTTGGTTGACAAAAACACTAAGCAATCCTCACATTTCGAAAGTGCTTCAGGTCCAACTCCAGGATATTTGATTCAGTAATCAGCTTCAGTTCCAAGTTTCAGTGCTTCAGAAATATTGGTTTCGGTAATCAGCTTGCCGAGATGGTACCTGGACATAATTTACTTGCGTGCTATAGCATGTAGAAAATTGTCTAGTTAAATTGATCAGTGTACAATCTCTCGCTAATAGCATATTTTCAAAGGCCACGCTATTTTGTATAGCATGCTATTCATTAGATCTGTCTACTCCTGTATTTTCAGTTACCTGTGTGACTGAAAAAACTGTGTTCTGTTAGGTTATGGTGGAGTCGGCTACGCGCCATGGTTAGGACGATGCATGTATATATGGAGCGTTGCGTGAGTTTTGTAACGTGGAGAAAAGAGAAAAGAGGGGTGCGACACACGCCCTTGGCTATCAATTTTTCGTGTATATCTTTATCGTGATTTGATGTGATTGATCCTGTGGCGAATTTCCAACAAGGAGCTTGTCGATGACAAGATCTACCTCGACCGCAACCTGCCAGCCCAAGATGACCCGGAGGAGCAGGAGAGGGGGCGCAAGCGCAACGTTTCCTCCTCTAATCTCAACGGCGCCATCCCCGGGCCAAGTAAGAGGAAGAGAAGCCTCTCGCTACCCAACATCACCGACCTGGCTGGTTCAAAGGTGGCTGCTGCCGAGGCGTGTAAGGTCGGTGGCAGCTCCGTCTATATATGCATAACAGGTGAATACGTGAGTTTGTACCGTATTACCTGGGGGTGAGACAAAAGGGAAGGAAGTAAAGAGTGAAAACAAGGACTACAAATATCCGTGTGCGTGTGTTCTTCTAGTTTGATGTGATCGTTCCTGAGACGAATGCCAACAAGTGTTTAGATTGAAGAAGTGGAAGCTATAATATTCCTGTTACATGTGATTTGTTTCCTATGCATGAAGAAAAAAAATCTCCTATATGTTCCTAGTCCTATTTGATTTCAAGTTACAATGTCACAAGACGAGCAGCATCAGTAGGCGTTAGACCTCGGCTCACCCAGGCTGACATCAGGAAGAGAGTCGAGGAGCTGGTCTTGAAGGTGAAAAACCGAGCCCGGACGTTGGCGGAACACTATCTGGGTTGGTTGAATTGGTTTCAGAGGCAGGTTGCCAATGACCATGGATATGATGTGGGGACACGTCAGCTAATGTTGAGAATTTTTTCACATGTATCGGTAGAATATTCATATGATATTTAAAAAATGTGCATCACACATATGCAAAAAATACGTCATGTATTGAAAAAATGTTTGTTACATTTCTTAAAAAGTATCTGTGACTTACTTAAAAATGTACATCACAGATATGCAAACTATACGCTAGGTATTTGAAAAATGTTTATCACATATCTTAAAAAGTATCCGTCAGTTATTCAAAAATGTCTATCATGTATTCATTTTTTAGGGTCCATCATGTATTCTTAGAATATTGATCTCATGTTTATAGAAATGCTAGTCACTTATATGAAAAATGTTTGTTGCATATTTAAGAAAAATGCTAGTATCTTCTTGTGGATTCCGATCTTCACAAGGCCCGTAGTGCAGATATAACCTACCACTTGTAAAACCCTTGTACGCTCTCCACGGGACACCCGAAGCAGCGGACTGTGCCACGGGCCAGAACCTCGGATGCCGAATGCGAACTGAAACTGAAAACCGCAATCAATTAACTAAAATCCTCATCACAACCAACATGCGGCCAGGCTATGGACAGATTGGAAGACATTAATTGCTTCCAACCCAATCCCGGCAGCAAAGGCCGGCACCCCGAGAAACCGAAGCCCCTTCCTTCGCTATAAATCCGTGTCCATCCAGCAGTCCCTCTCCACACCTGCTACTGTCCTGCGCCCGCGTGGCCTGCAATTAGTGATGCACAGCAGCTGGACCTTGACTATGTGGGTTGCACTTTCTGCCTGATCAAATGCATATGCATACCTCCACAGGGTCCGTGAACATCATTTCTGAGTACAACGCGTCTGGTTTCGATGAGATGCGCCAGTACAGAGCGGGGAGGAGTGGTGGCTGGGTCTCTGATACCAGATGTTAGGGTAACACTTGGGGATACAACTCACGCTGGATCTACGAATATTGGAGTCGATCAATGATCTCTGTTACACAGGAATTACAAGAATTGTAGCTAGGGTTCTTGATCCAGGTCGAGGAAAGGGGAATCAAGTAGGTAGTCACCACCGTTCTAATGATCCACCGGATGCGATGGGCTCCTCTGTGTCTCTCCTCAAGTAGTTCGGTTGTGGGCTTCAGTTGGCCCACTCTGGCCCTTGGACTCGAGTGTTGGGGGTGTTTGAGCCTGTCACTAGTAGAAAAAGGGGCTTTCGTCCAGGGCAGTTTAGCCCATTAGTCCCGGTTCAATCCAGAACCGGGACCAATGGAGCTATTTGCCCCGGTTCGTGAGCCCAGGGGGTCGGCCGGGCCACGTGGGCCATTGGTCCCGGTTCGTCCGGACCTTTTGGTCCCGGTTGGTGGGACGAACCGGGACCAATGGTCCTGGCTCCTGGCCCACCA
>NW_021302762.1:24857-26133 GCF_002162155.2 Triticum dicoccoides
TATGCACATGAGGTGTTCGATGAAATGCCCGAGCCACACTACTTAAGCTTTCTCCTCTCCAAGATCGACCTCCAACCTCCATTTTCCTCAA
Organism: Triticum dicoccoides; assembly: GCF_002162155.2. Classification (NCBI taxonomy): domain Eukaryota; kingdom Viridiplantae; phylum Streptophyta; class Magnoliopsida; order Poales; family Poaceae; genus Triticum; species Triticum dicoccoides. The sequence continues at coordinate 24,949 of NW_021302762.1, forward strand.
TATTTGTCGAGGTTTAGCGGTCCGTCACGCCCCGTCCCCGTCTTCACCGCCGTCGATCACCCGCGCCGATCTCATCGCCAGCACCACCGTGGTGAGCCTCTTGTTCTTATCTTCTTTCTGAAAGGAAAAATATTCTTACTTGTATTATTTTCTTACTTTTATTATTGCATCTTATATAGTGCGATGGTTTTGGTATCCGCCCCCGTCGGCCCTCGTCCTGTCTATGATTCGGATGTGGTATATATTATCTTTTCATAACTATTGGTTCATTTATTGTTTATGAAAATTATGCCGACCAACGTGACATAGATTTTATTTATCTAGGTGGTTGTTGAATCGGAAATTCCAACCGACCCTATTGTCGAGAGGTTAAATTTAGTTGAAGAAGAAAACAATTTCTTGAAGGAAAAAATAAAAAAACTTGAGGAGGAGAAGATGATATTGGAGTTGCATGTTGCGGATGTCGTCGATGATCACAAGATCAAGATGGATGCAATGCGCTTGAAGATGAGAAAGATTAGAAAATATGCCATTCATACCGAGGCTTGGTATCATTATGCCGTTGGATCAGTTGTTACCTTGGTTGCGATTATGATCGTATTTGTTTTCACATTGAAATGTTTTACATAGTTTCAATGTATGGTTTAATTAATTTAGATGCTCTGCAGAGCTTTATCTTGTTAGATGAGAACTATGTATGTACTTTGGTTTTTATGTGATGATGAACTTCTATTAATTTGGTCACTTAATTATCTATTCATGATGTTCTGTAATGATTTTTGACACACTTAATTATATATAATGCACGCAGATGAACCGGCAATGGATGTACGGTGACAGACACCCGAAAGTAAGTACTATATAGTAGCATATTCCACGCGCATCTCCTAGTGATTCAAGCGCTAGTTTCATCAATACCATTTAGCATGTGCTTGCTAATTATCAGTTTGATTGACCTCTGTTTCTTGTAAAGTGGTTGTGGCAGGAACAAGGGAATGATTTCTGTGGATACTACGTTTGCGAGTTCATCCGCCACACGACCTGTGAGAGGGGCTACTCCGACAAACAATTTGAAGTGCGTAAATAAAAATATTCACAATTTTATTTTATTACCATCATTTGTGTTGAGTTTCATTTATATATATATATATATATATATATATATATATATATATATATATATAT
>NW_021302762.1:26513-27212 GCF_002162155.2 Triticum dicoccoides
CAAAAAAAAAAAACAAAAACCAGAGCCAAAGAAATGCTGACGCGTGGATGCCTATTGGTCCCGGTTGGTGCCACCAATCGGGACCAAAGGCCCTCCTGCCTGGGCTCAGCGGACAGGCCACGTGGAGGCCCATCTGTCCCGGTTCTAGATAGAACCGGGACTAAAGGGCGAGGGTATTAGTACTGACCCTTTAGTCCCGGTTCATGAACCGGGACTAAAGGCCCTCACCAACCGGGACTATAGGCCTTTTTTCTACTAGTGTGTTGGGCCGCTGGGCAGCATTGGTGTTGATGGAGGGGCTGCCCAGTGGGTCCTGTATGTCAGGGGTAGCTGACAGTGCTACGTTGAGACACTTTCTACTGCAATACCTACATGAATATGCTACACTACCATGTATATTTTGCAGGCCATCATTTAACACAATAAAGAGACCCCAGGAACCTAGGGAAACGTTCCGTGTCAACATGCGGTGGGATGGTATAAGTAGACGGGTCACCTACTCCCCATTCCAACACGGCTTCTGCCATCCTGGTTTCTCTCGAACGAAAGATGGCCTCCAACGATGGTGCTGATAGCTCAAGCCGTGGTCGCCGTCCATACCGTGTGCTTCGGATGAGAGCCTCGTCATCATCACCTTCTCCGCCACAGTGCAGACGTGCGCAAGTCGTCGCTAGCTCTGTGAACGCCGTCGATGTCCCT
>NW_021302762.1:28230-31597 GCF_002162155.2 Triticum dicoccoides
ACGAGTATTTCTTTTCTGTATTACATTGTTGTTGTAGTAGCTGGAGGAAGCTAAACTGGTGCGTTTGATTTACCTTGTTAGAGTATCTCCAACGACTGACTCAAATTTGCTCCGACATCTATCTGCCGACAAGAGGGATCAGTCCGCGAGCACCGAGGTCAAATGCCTCCATCCAACACTATTTACATACATTTTAAACCACTTTTCAACTAAATAGACTAAATTCACGCAAACATGATGGATTTTCATATAAAACCGGACGAGATTCGTGCAAACACAGTGGATTTTCATACATTTCAGACACTTTTAGAGCAAAAAAGCGTTCCAAACTCTAAACCTATCCAACGGCGGCGGCTGTCGTTCACTTTCTTTGTATTCTGCATTGGCGACCACGTTCTCCATCTGCCGTCTTTACAAACAGCGGCGGGGTTTAAGACTCATGAAGTATATGCACGGTCTCCCGCGAGGAAGAGTAGAACATGGGAGACAGACCGGCCCACTAGGGACACCATGCCCTACCGCCACCCATGCCCTAATCATTCTCGGAGGAGTCCGTGACATGTCCGTCGCCGATGTTGATGGACATAAGGTCAATGATGGACTTATAAGGTCCGTCGCTATCTGCCAGCCACACGCGCCCCCGAAAGTTTGACGGCGGCGCGTAGGAGGCGCTGCTAGCAGCCGCTTCCGCGTCGGGCTGCACCAAAACTTCATTGCGAGCGGCATCCTTGGCCTCGTAGAGCATGCTTTGCTCCATGACGAATTTCGCGTTCGTCGCCGCCATGGCAGCCGCTACCTCCTCGCTTGTGCATTTGCCGTAGATTTGACTGTCCGCCAGCTGGTGCTGCTCGAGGAGGAACATATTTTACCTCTGCTCCTCCTGCACCTGCTGGAATGCCAATATAGGAGCCGGCGCAGGTTGCTCTTCCTCCGTCATGACGGTGTCGTAGTGCGCCTGCGCCTGATTCATGGTCAGGCTGGAATGCATAGGCATGGGGTCTGGTTCGTGTCGTTGTCAGAGACCTCGGGTGAGCTAGCCGGCATGCCCTTCTCGACAGCCTAGCACGGTGAGAGTGCCAGGCGGGTGCAAGGGCGGCCATCTCATGCTTCATCTCCGGCGAGAGATTATCCCTCGGAACGCTCCCTCGCGGTCATGGCGGATGTGGAGCAAAGGAGGAGGATGTGGAGGGGATGTGTTGTGGTGTGGAGATAGCCAGGTGTGGCCACCTTTAAATAGAGGAGTCCGGTGAGGGCAAGCGTCCGGGTGCGTCAATGCGTGGCGCCGGAGTTGGTTCCTTGCCCGGCGAGTCTGCTTAGTGGCGGCATACAGACGAATGGGCATTGAACGGGCGTGGTAGATATCCGTCCCGTCCCGTCTAGTAAATGTCTCTCAAGCATTGAACATGCGCGAACATCAGGGACGTGCAGTAGGCGGCCCTCTCGGCCGATGCACCGCTTCAATGCCGGTGCGGTTGAATGGTCACGTCCGCTCTGAAGTCAGCGTCATTGCGGAGCGGCTGTTGTAGAACGGCATGAATATGGGCAGCTCGTTCAGGGCGGGAACGCGCGGGCGAGGGAGGTTTTTTACTGGGCCAGGGTAGTCAGGAGCGAGCGTGGCAGCGGCTCGAACGCCCGCAAAGCCCTCAGTTTGTCTTCAATTTTCGGGGGGGGGGGGAGCATGTCTGATCGTTTGACGGATCGACACAGGTCATGTTGAATGACACAACATGTCCGGACTACGTGGTTTGAATGTATGCTGCCGCTTTGCAAACCGGAGTTCTTAAGTTGAACTTTCTGGTTAGTTTTCTTATTTGAGTTTTACTTGTGCATTAGATGAGTACTTATTGTATTCTTGTTTGTTTGCGATAGAGAACCCGGAGTGCGCCGGTTGCTACTTTGAATCGCTAGGTTTCGCGGATCATCAGCGAGGCAAGTAACACTTTGATCATATCCCTTTTCATACCCAGTTTTCATGCATTAGATCAATCCTCAAACATTGAATGATTAGGATCTAATTAAATTGTGGGTTTTGGGAAAGTACATGAGGTAGTACCTATTACCTGTTTTATTATCCAACCCTTGGGAGTTACTTCTACGTTTGCTTATATTGCCATGCTATGCTAGTAGACGTGGATTGGGTGAGTGTATTCATGACAGATGTGAGTTTGCTAATTAATGGTTTATTAAAGGAGCAATTTTAATACACATCTGGTGGATTGAGGTACCTGGGTATTCCAGGATTGCATATTTTTCTTTATGGACCGCCACCCAGGCTCAAAGGGATCATGAGATTATTCATGCTAGAAACTTCCGTGTGCAGCCACAAGCTACTATGGGCTCTAGCATAGTTGATTAAGTCGTGCGAACTCTTACAGTGGTAGACTAGCAGATGTAGGGGAAAGTAGTTGTAACGGTCTACCCGTTCGTAAGGTGCTAGCGCTTCTGAAAGACTATGTCTCGGTCATCCGTTTCTCAAACACCATGTAGTGCGAGAATCCCAACAGAGGAGATCGAGTCTTGTGGTGAAAAGTGCACAAACCTCTGCAGAGTGTATAAAACTAATCATGGTTAGCCGTGTCCCCGGTTATGGACATCTTGAGTATCTAATACTTGGAGTATCATGTGAATCTCATCATGTTACTTTAATTAATATTGTTGGGTTTTAGTGATGATGCTTAATTGGGATTGAGAATACTGTCAACCATTCTCAATGTTTAACAACCACTGTGATAGTTAAATGAAATTTATTCCTTTGCAGTAGGGAAAAATTGGCTTTATGAAAAACTGTAACCATAGAGCTTTCCACCAGCCATATATGCATGTAGTATAGCATTACTCTTTCATATTACTCTCTATGTGTTACATTGTCAGCATATTCCATGTGCTGACCCATTTTCGGGCTGCAACGTTCATGTTGCAGACTTTTCAGACGACGAGTAAGGTGCCTTAGGTCGTGGTTCTATACTCAGTGATGCCGTTGGAGTTGATGGACTCGCTTATCTTCCAAGCCTTCCGCTGTTATCGTTATTAGATGGCCTTAAGCCATATTTATTGTAATAAGTTCTCTTTTGGGACATTCGATGTAATAAGTGTGTGATTGCTACTATGTTATAAATCCTTCGAGTACTGTGTGTGTCAGCATTACTGATCCAGGGATGACACTGATGCACAGAGATCAGACTGTTTGAGGTCTGGTCGGTACATAATGATATTGGGAAAAGTTTAGTAGTATAATAGTCACAATATGATTACAAAAATCTTATTATAGGAAAAGTCTTTGTTTCAATAATACATTATCCATCAGGCAGGTAGTTACAGAATCACACCTATGGACATGATTTCTCTTGAATACCCCACTAATTTTCGT
>NW_021302763.1:0-1481 GCF_002162155.2 Triticum dicoccoides
AGGCACTTTTCCCAGTCCATTCCGAATGAGATAACAGAGGCTCGAAGCATGTCTTCTAGAATCTGGTTGACGCGTTCCACTTGACCACTCGACTGAGGGTGGAATGCGGTGCTAAAGGAGAGACGGGTTCCCATAGCATTTTGGAAACTTTCCCAAAATCGAGAGGTGAAAAGACTTCCTCGATCCGAGTTAATTTCCAAAGGAACACCATGAAGGGACACTATTCGGGAGATGTATAAGTCTGCCAGCTGACTAGCGGTTATACTCTCTCGAACAGGTAGGAAATGGGCTACTTTGGAAAGACGATCGACCACGACGAAAATAGCATTATTCCCTCTCTTGGTCCTGGGAAAACCGGTAATGAAATCCATACCAATTTTATCCCATTTCCATTCAGGAATAGCTAAGGGTTGAAGGGTGCCAGCAGGCCGTTGGTGCTCTGCTTTTACACGACGACAGACGCCGCAATTTGCAATATACTGAGCAATTTCTCTCTTCATCCTAGTCCACCAGAACCTCTGGCGTAGGTCCTGATACATCTTAGTACTACCGGGATGAATGGTGAGAGGGGATTCATGAGCCTCCTTAAGGATCAACTACCGTAGATGCTGGTTCTTGGGAACCACTAGACGGTTCTCAAAGTACACAACACCATGATCATTTGTGGAGAAACAACTAGCACCTCCGCTAGCAATGTTCTCTTTGATTTTAGATATTCCCTTATCTCGCTTTTGGGCAGCGATGATTTGATCCGTAAGAGTAGGTTTCGCCACCAAGGTGGAAAGAAATCCTTGAGGAACAATGTGAAGGTTAAGCTTCCGAAATTCCTCATGGAGAAGCGGTTGACTTTGTTATAACATCAGATTGTTACAATAAGATTTACGACTTAGCGCATCAGCCATGACGTTGGCTTTCCCTGGGGTGTAGGTTATTCCTAAGTCGAAGTCTGTGATCAATTCAACCCAACGTCTTTGCCTGAGGTTCAGATCCGGTTGGGTGAAGATGTACTTCAAACTTTGGTGATTAGTGAATATTTCGCAATGATTACCGAGGAGGTAATGTCGCCAGGTCTTAAGTGCATAGACTACAGCTGCAAGCTCTAGATCATGAGTAGGATAATTCTCCTCGTGTGGGTGCAATTGCCGTGAAGCGTAGGCAATTACGTGTCGATCTTGCATGAGAATGCAACCTAGTCCTTGTCGCGAGGCGTCGCAGTAGATAACAAAGTCTTTGGAGAAGTCTGGCGGTACCAGTACGGGAGCAGAAGTCAGGCGTCTTTTCAGTTCCTGAAAGCTGTGCTCACATTGTGGAGTCCACTCGAACTTCTTATCTTTCTTGAGGAGTTCGGTTAGAGGTTTGGCAACCTTGGAGAAGTTCTCGACAAAGCGACGACAATAGCTCGCTAAGCCTAGAAAACTCCGAACTTGCTTGACCGATTCAGGTGGAGTCCAATTAAGGACGGCTTGAACTCGCTCAGGGTT
>NW_021302764.1:0-1022 GCF_002162155.2 Triticum dicoccoides
GAAACGCTTGATCTCCAAGATAATCTTACATATCGAGAGTACCCCATTCGTATCCTCGATCAAGCCGAGCGTACCACGCGACGTCATAATATCAAGTTTCTCAAGGTTCAATGGTCGCACCATTCTGAAGATGAAGCAACTTGGGAAAGGGAGGATCGTCTTCGACTTGAATACCCCGCCTTCTTCTCGGAGGAACCCAAATCTCGGGACGAGATTCTTTTGAGTGGGGGTGAGTTGTCACACCCTAGCTAGTCATGCATTAGAGTGTTGCATCATGTTTACTCTTTCATCAGAAACTTGAAATGGGGATGACAGAACCCCCAGTCCCCTCTGAAACCAACTAGGGTTTACTAAAATAATTTTTCAATGAACCTGAAATGCCCTTCTAAAATGTCCATCATTTTAGACTTGGTTCAGAACCTCTGACAAAAGTGGTGCACATTTTTCTAGGCCATGATAGGGTCTTTGAATTAAATCATAGATATCTGAATTTGGGCATTTAAAATAATATAAAATATTTAAATGCTCAAATATCTCCAAACTAAAATGTTTCATGTTGGAAATAATCCAACTATGGACCAGGAGTAGTTTGGTGAATTTTGGAGTTGCCTAGGTATTTTAATTAATTCAACACAGTTGCAGATATATTAAATAAAACAGAAAACAAAAAAAGAAAGGGGAAAGACTTACCTGTGCGGCCCAGCCAGCTGGCCGGCCCAGCTAGCAGCCGACCCAGCCCAACACTGTAGCTCCCCGTCGTCTTCCTCCCCACGCCCCGAAGCTGCTGCGTGCTCGCGCGCGCGCGGCCGCGCGGCCACCTCCTGCTTGCCGACGCCCTCCTGGCCGCGTGGACGACGTCCGCAGCCCGTCCCGATCCCCCCTGCTCTCGCTCACTCTCCCCCGTTTCTCCCTCGCTCTCTCTCGCTCTCGGCCGAAGCACACCGTCGCCGCCGTTCGCCGTAGCCACTGTCTCCGGCCACCCCTCGCTCCCCCGAGTAGCTCAGAAGCTCCGCCACAACTCC
>NW_021302765.1:0-1344 GCF_002162155.2 Triticum dicoccoides
GTTCTTTCAGCGCCTCCTGGAAAGAAACACCAGTATTGAGAAAAAAGAGAACCCTAAACGATGTGGATGGAGCTGGTGAAATTAAAAAGTGCTTTGAGTACCACGAAACAACAAATTGCCAGTGAATATACAGAGGGAAACTCTAGTGCGTTACATTTGTAATAATTTAATCCTGTGGTGTATTACTTTGATGTTGCCGAGCTACACTTTAATCTTGGTGGATTCCATCCCATATATAATATAAGAAATTTGCAAACGTATGTCACACATACGGATAGTCAAAACTAGTTAGTTAGTTGCACTGCCTTCCCGTGAATTTTATTCACTCGGTTATTCACAAATGACTATTAATGGAAGCTCCATGCCAAAATTCCATTCACTGAAACAAAGAAGGCGGCTGTTTAAAAATATTTGTCGCACGCCCAATTGTTATATGCCCGAAGGTTGCAGAACACCAACAATCTGTTGGTTGCAAAACCAAAGAAAGAGACTGAATTAGAGCAAAAGAAAGTCCAATTTATTGTAAAAAAAAGTTCCAAAGTTTTGTGACTTATTATTATCATTATTATTTTCTACGTGAGGTGTATATACACCCAGGAACTAAAGGGTATTTCCCACCAGGGCATGCTCTACCATATTTGATGATTTACAGGTTACATACTTATATTTATACGCAATAAAATAGAATTTAAAATTCAATTGAATTCTTTGGGAGGTAAAATACCGAGATTTATGAGTTTTTCCAAAAATCGATTCTTCCGGTGCCTCCCAAAAAAATACCTGGTATGGAGAAGGGCGTGGAAGGTAGCTGCTGGAATTACAAAGCGCTTTGAGTAACACCAAATAGAACATTAAGAGAAAATTTAGATAAAAGGTTAATCACAAGTGAGTTACATTTGTAACAATTCAATATATCTTTATATTATTCTGATGTTACCGAGCTAGACCTTAATCTTGGTGGCTTCCATTCCCCATATATAATACAAGTAGGAAACGTACATCACTCTTGATACAGATAGTCTCAACTAGTTACTTTACACTACTTCACTATGCATGTCATTCACTCGGATGTTCACGAATGCCTCCACCTCGGCTATTAGTGGAAGCTCCGTGCCAAAAGTTCATTCAATAAAATAAAGAAGAGACGGTTGTTTAAAAGTATATGTTGCACGCCCAAATGTTAAAAGCCCGAAGGTTGCAGAACATCAACCATCTCTGGGTTACAAAACCGAAGAAACGAGACTGAATTAGATAACCCAGTTGATGTTCCTTGGGGCTTGGGCCCTATATAAAGAACATGAATCAACCAATATATCCACACAAATGCACAATCACAAATTACAG
>NW_021302766.1:0-1011 GCF_002162155.2 Triticum dicoccoides
TCTCCGGGTTGTGGCCCCCCTCACGGACGGCAATGAAACGGTAGTAGACGTTCTGCGGTAACGATGCAGCGTGAATATTATTAAATACTTGGAGCGCGATAAAATCATGAGTTTTTTACACAACGTGGGCACATGTGCTATAGGACTGATGGTAATTTTTCATAATTTTTTGTGATGGAGAAGTATCTGAACACTTCCCTCTACGCGGATTGCTCTTCGCACGTCTACGACTGTGGCCAGCGGCCTCCGGGGGCTAGCATACCGTCAAATCTTGCGTAGGCGGCCTCTCACAAATCTGGAAGTGTTGAGGCGGTTGCAAACGCCCAGCACGAGTCTCCGGTGCGTGCCCCCCCCCTCACGGACGCCGCCGCCGCCGGCACCTGGAGGGGGGAAACGGACGCGTCGGGTCTACACGGAGTGGATGTAGCTGTGGGCCTGGCCCGGATGTTGCTTCCCGGTGTCCCTCAGGGCCGACCTAACACAACCGGGTGGAGAGGTCCACTGGTCAAAGCCCGTCCATGCAAAGTCAAAGGGCTAGATCCCGTGGTCAAACGCTACAGGGTTAGGCGGGACGGGGGCCCTGGGGGGGGTAGCAATGCCACCGGAGCGTCGTACCGGGCCCTCATACATGCGGGGTGGTGTTGTGGCATGTCCGAAGAGGCGGCACGCGTCTCCGGGTTGTGGCCCCCCCTCACGGACGGCAATGAAACGGTAGTAGACGTTCTGCGGTAACGATGCAGCGTGAATATTATTAAATACTTGGAGCGCGATAAAATCATGAGTTTTTTACACAACGTGGGCACATGTGCTGTAGGACTGATGGTAATTTTTCATAATTTTTTGTGATGGAGAAGTATCTGAACACTTCCCTCTACGCGGATTGCTCTTCGCACGTCTACGACTGTGGCCAGCGGCCTCCGGGGGCTAGCATACCGTCAAATCTTGCGTAGGCGGCCTCTCACAAATCTGGAAGTGTTGAGGCGGTTGCAAACGCCCAGCACGCGTCTCCGG
>NW_021302767.1:0-1630 GCF_002162155.2 Triticum dicoccoides
AGAGGAACACTTTGTGTGCTACCAAACGTCACAACGTAACTGGGTGATTATAAAGGAGCTCTACAGGTGTCTCCAAAGGTACATGTTAGGTTGGCGTATTTCGAGATTAGGATTTGTCACTCCGATTGTCGGAGAGGTATCTCTGGGCCCTCTCGGTAATGCACATCACTTAAAGCCTTGCAAGCATTGCAACTAATGAGTTAGTTGCGGGATGATGTATTACAGAACGAGTAAAGAGACTTGCCGGTAACGAGATTGAACTAGGTATTGAGATACCGACGATCGAATCTCGGGTAAGTAACATACCGATGACAAAGGGAACAACGTATGTTGTTATGCGGTCTGGCCGATAAAGATCTTCGTAGAATATGTAGGAGCCAATATGAGCATCCAGGTTCCGGTATTGGTTATTGACCGGAGACATGTCTCGGTCATGTCTACATTGTTCTCGAACCCGTAGGGTCCGCACGCTTAAGGTTACGATGACAGTTATATTATGAGTTTATGCATTTTGATGTACCGAAGGTTGTTCGGAGTCCCGGATGTGACCACGGACATGACGAGGAGTCTCGAAATGGTCGAGACATAAAGATTTATATATTGGAAGCCTATGTTTGGATATCAGAAGTGTTCCGGGTGAAATCGGGATTTTACCGGAGTACCGGGAGGTTACAGGAACCCCCCGGGAGCTATATGGGCCTTAGTGGGCCCTAGTGGAAGAAGAGAAGAGGCGGCCAGGGCTGGGCCACGCGCCCCTCCCCCCTAGTCCGAATAGGACAAGGAGAGAGGGGGCCGGCGCCCCCCTCCTTTCTCTCTCTCTCTCTCTCTCTCTTTTCCACCTCGCGAATCCTATTCCAACTAGGATTGGGGGAGAAGTCCTACTCCAGGAGGGAGTAAGACTCCTCCTGGCGCGCCCTATGATGGCCGGCCGGCCTCCCCCCTTGAACCTTTATATACAGAGGCAGGGGCACCCCAGAGAGACACAAGTTGATCCACGTGATCATATTCTTAGCCGTGTGCGGTGCCCCCTTCCACCATAGTCCTCGATAATATTGTAGCCGTGCTTAGGCGAAGCCCTGCGACAGTAGTGCATCAAGATCGTCACCACGCCGTCGTGCTGACGGAACTCTTCCCCGACACTTTGCTAGATCGGACTCCAGGGATCGTCATCGAGCTGAACATGTGCTAGAACTCGGAGGTACCGTAGTTTCAGTGCTTGATCGGTCGGGCCGTGGAGACGTACGACTACATCAACCAAACGCTTCCGTTGTCGATCTACAAGGTATGTAGATCACACTCTCCCCTCGTTGCTATGCATCACCATGATCTTGCGTGTGCGTAGGAATTTTTTTGAAATTACAACGTTCCCCAACAGTGGCATCCGAGCCTAGGTTTTATATGTTGATGTTATATGCACGAGTAGAACACAAGTGAGTTGTGGGCGATATAAGTCATACTGCTTACCAGCATGTCATACTTTGGTTCGGCGGTATTGTTGGACGAAGCGGCCCAGACCGACATTACGCGTACGCTTACGCGAGACCGGTTCTCCCGACGTGCTTTGCACATAGGTGGCTTGCGGGTGACAGTTTCTCCAACTTTAGTTGAACCAAGTGTGGCTACGCCCGGT
>NW_021302768.1:0-1177 GCF_002162155.2 Triticum dicoccoides
AGGTTTGGCGGCGGCAGCAGCTCGGGCAATCCTGGGGTGGCGCTATAGAGCGCTAGAGGAGAGACCGAAGGGCGCTGCGGGCTCCTGGGAGGGCGGCGAACATGGTGACGCGCTCAGGCGCACGCTGGGATGGCCCTGGCCACGGCAACGACATGGCACGGCGGCGGCAAGCTCGGCCGTGGTCGGAAGATGGGGCTAGGGGACGGGAACAGAGGGGGCGAGCAAAGAGGAGGCAGCAGGAGCTCACAGGGAGACCGATGAGGTGGTCAGCGAGCTCGGGGGCGTCTTCGGTGCTGCGAATCGAACGGCGGCGATCGCCGGGCGTGGCGATGAAGATGGCGGTGATGGCGTGGCTTCAGGGCACCCGGCGTCGCGTGCGTCGTGGTAGAGCTTCCCGGATCCAAGGCGGAGCTCGTGGCCTAACTGGCTGGGCGTGGGGATGCTGGTGGCTCCGGTGGTACTCGTCGGCGGTCTCGGTGCGTCCGGGGATGAGCGAGGGAGAGAGACAGAAGAGGGAGAGGGGATGCAGCGAGTGAGGGAAAGGAGAGAGGGGACACGGGGCGTCGTCGTGGCGCGAATTAGGACGAAGAGCGGCCTCCAGCGCGAAGCAGGAGGTGGCCGGCGCTCTTCGGGCGCGCGCCACGCCTCGCCTCTGCCTTCTGGCAGAGGAAGAAGAGGACAAGGGGGGGAAGGTGGGCTGGGCCGCGCTGGTGGGGGAGCTGGGCCGGCTGGTGGCTGCATGGTGAGGCCAGGTAGGCTCTGTTCTTTTTATTTTTTTTCTAATTATTTCAGTTTTCTATTTTGCAGGTTTGTTTTGAATTTGGTTTTGAAACCAATTCAATTTATTTTGCTTCTGACAATATTTTTAGGAGCTAAAAGAATTAAAACAATGCTCCACAAAATATTTCAGAATTATTGGACCTATATTTATTTAATAGTAGATATAAATCCAATTCAAATAATTATTGATTTAATTCAAATGCCCAAATTAAATGTTTCTGAGACACCAAAAATATTGGTTTGGATTTTGCCTCTTGCCAATATTTCCAGAGGATAACAGGAACATTTTCTTGGACTTATTTGAAGCAATTTTTATCTTGATCATTTTTTTAAAAGGATTCTGAGGCTTTTGAAAATTCCCCAATTCAAATTTTCATTTGAATTTAAACATGATGCA
>NW_021302769.1:0-1189 GCF_002162155.2 Triticum dicoccoides
AGTTGTTCTAACATGCATGAAAATGGTACAGATGGATTCCTTGAATTTTTCTGATAATTTTTCATATATAAATTATTTAATTTGGAGTTACGGTTAATTTTCTATGATTTTTAGAAGTTTTAGGCATTTTCTGAAATTTCTTATATAAAAATAAATTCAGAAAATAGGTTACTGCGTCAGCATGACGTCGGCATGACGTCAGCAAGTCAAAGGCGTCGACCAGGTCAAACCTGACCAGTGGGGTCCACTGGTCAGTGACCCAGTCAACTAACCAAGTTAGTTAGCCCTAACTAACTTAGTTAGCCGGGCGGGGCCCGCATGTCAGTGGCTCACCTAACTAACTAGGTTAATTAACACGAACTAACCTAGCACTAACTAAGCAGGCGCCTGGGCCCACACGTCAGGGGGTCAAACCCCGGGTCAAACCCGCCGGAGTTGACCCGCGGCTTGTCGCCGGCGACGCCAGCAACGGCGGAGGGCGTCGGAAACGCTCCTTCGACGACCAAATCGGCGACTGAGGGGCTCTACGCGTAGCTGGGAGTCGCCCGCATCCATTTATGCAAACGGGAGGGGCTGAGGTGGCCCGAGCTCACCGGAACGGGGCCCGCGGCGGCGACCGGAGCACGGCGAGGTCGGGGTTGGCGCTAGAGGGCACGACAGGTCGCACGGGTGGGCGCGCTCGGCTCCTGGAAGGGTGCTGAGCATGTTGCCGTGCTCGGGGGTTAGCTACGGTGGCTCTAGCCCCGTCTGCGTCATCGCCGGCGGCGAGGAACGGTCGGCTCCGACAGTCGGGGCGGTTAGAAGGCACGGACGGGCACGGGGAGAGAGGGGAAATGGACAGGGGCTCACGAGGGGTCGGGAGAGAAGCTCGGTGGGCTCGAGGAAGCCTCTGCAACAGCGAATTGACGACGGCGATCTCCGGGCACCGGAGATGAAGACGACGGCGCTCCGGTCGACTGCGGCCTCCTCTGGTCGCGTGCGTCGCGTGTGTAGCTCCACGGGGTCAGGGCGGAGCTCAGGGACGCATAGTGGGAGCGAGGGGGTGGCTGTGGCCCCGGTAAACGGCGTCGGCGGCGAGGGGCTCCGCTCGGGAAGGGAGCAGAGAGGGGAGGGAGATCCAGAGAGCGAGGGAGAAGTGAGAGGGGGTCGGGGAGGCGCGTGGCGTCGTCCGGGGCGTCGCTGGGGAGGC
>NW_021302770.1:0-896 GCF_002162155.2 Triticum dicoccoides
ATCATCACGTGAGACGGACTAGTTGTCATCGGTGAACATCTTCATGTTGATCGTATCTACTATACGACTCATGCTCGACCTTTCGGTCTCCGTGTTCCGAGGCCATGTCTGCACATGCTAGGCTCGTCAAGTTAACCCTAAGTGTTTTCGCTGTGTAAAACTGTCTTACACCCGTTGTATGTGAACGTAAGAATCCATCACACCCGATCATCACGTGGTGCTTAGAAGCGACGAACTGTAGCAACGGTGCACAGTTAGGGGGGAACACTTCTTGAAATTTTGTAAGGGATCATCTTATTTACTACCGTCGTCCTAAGTAAACAAGATGCATAAACATGATAAACATCACATGCAATCAAATAGTGACATGATATGGCCAATATCATTTTGCTCCTTTTGATCTTCATCTTCGGGGCCTCATGATCATCATCGTCACCGGCATGACACCATGATCTCCATCATCATGATCTCCATCATCGTGTCTTCATGAAGTTGTCACGCCAACGACTACTTCTACTTCTATGGCTAACGCGTTTAGCAATAAAGTAAAGTAAGTTACATGGCGTTCTTCAATGACACGCAGGTCATACAAAAAATAAAGACAACTCCTATGGCTCCTGCCGGTTGTCATATTCATCGACATGCAAGTCGTGAATCCTATTACAAGAACATGATCAATCTCATACATCACATATCATTCATCACATTCTTCTTGGCCATATCACATCACATAGCATACCCTGCAAAAACAAGTTAGACGTCCTCTAATTGTTGTTGCATGTTTTACGTGGCTGCTATGGGTTTCTAGCAAGAACGTTTCTTACCTACGCAAGACCACAACGTGATATGCCAATTGCTATTTACCCTTCATAAGGACCCTTTTCATCGAATCCGTT
>NW_021302771.1:0-2546 GCF_002162155.2 Triticum dicoccoides
CTCTCTCTCTCTCTCTCTCTCTCTCTCTCTCTAAGTAAAAGCTGGAAATTCTTTGCTTCATACACTGATACACATCACATCCATGCATCACCAGATTCTTTGCTTGGTGGGTTTAAAGATACACAGGGGTGTAAAGGTAAAGATAAATCTCGTTGTTGTCTGCCATCCTGTTAGTCGAGCAACTTTTGTACGCCATTAATATTACCTTGAGGAACACACAGTGTGTCTTGGGCACCAACACTGCCTCTAAGCCATAGTTCTAATAGTTTTTATTTTCATATAGTACTTGTAAAGCAAATGAGGTAAAAAAATATAATTAAAGCAGTTCGAGCTGGTGCAGTGACGTGGACCCACATGTCAGCTGCTGTGTGGAGGCCGCCTCATTCCTTTGCCACGTCAATGCAACCTCACGCAAGTCAGAGCCAAATGTTTGCTGGCCTGAAGTTCTTCCAAGCGCCATACTGAATGTTGGTTAGTCAGTTAACATTTCCTCTTACAACTGAGTTTGGACAGCTACTAGTAGCTTGCATATGGAATGGAAGGAGGTCACAAGAACTTGAGCGAGTAAGAGCTTGGAAGCAGCTGAACTTCCATTTACAGTCCCTTGCTCTGAGAAGCATAAGCCGCTCCTTTGGAGTGAATACATCTTCTTTAATTCTTAGCAAAAGAGAGAAGCAGAGGAATCAACTTTGCAGTCTGCCCCTGCCCCAGCTACGAAACATTTTGGAGCTCGCGGAGTAGGACAAGGATAGACGACTGGGTGGTAGGCTTGAGTTTTGCGTCGCCCCGCTCTGAGTCGGCGACCCGCCGATCCCGCCAGGGTTGAGGTGGTCGCCGGAGACGGCACGCTGAATTCACGGTCGGGCATGTGTGCGACACAAGATTGGGGAATTGCAAAATTACCAAAGCGGTACCTAGTTTTTTCGTTTTTATTTTACTAGCCAATTGTGCACCCTTTAAAATCCAAAAAATAGAAAACAAATTCAAAAATATATTGATGGAATGATTTTTTATTTATTTTTTTTGCAAAAAAGATCAGATCTATTACAAAGATCGAATTGACTCGTTTGCACTTTCTCAAGCTGCGGTTAGTTTCTGACAAAATAATATTCCTTTGTCGGAGTAATTAATGCAAATGGGGCCAGCCTGATCTTGTCGATGACGCTAAGGACCAGCACCCTGGAGCCGCAGCTCCCCGATGAATCCTTAAATCGTTCTGAAGAACCTGACACCAAATATCGTCATTGCGCGCGCACGGCAAGAAATCTTAACCTCACCGCTCCAAGGAGCTGGCAGGAATCTACGTCGGAGCTCCTTCTAATCCGTCCCAACGGAAGAAGAGTGACTCGAAGAAGGAGCGCGGCCATCCGTCCAAATAACGCCCATGCGAGGATGAAAACCCTATCTATCTACTAGCGGGAGTCGAGACACCACTGGGTGAGCTCTCTCAAAACAAGCGATGTCGCCCATGGGGTGAAGGTTGGTCTGTTTGGTGGATCAAACGGTGAGTGATGAGAAACTAAACAGTTACGACCAAATACCGTATAGCCGTGCCTCTGAATAATTTTGTTTGGAAATTTTCTACAGACTGAAAAGCAAATAGCCTTGCCTCTGAATATTACAGTATTCAATCAATCACACACACACAGCACTGCATGAGCAGGCAGCGTGATCATGCGGCACAAGCTCAATGCCCTCTCATTTATTTCTCTCTTGCTCAATGCCCTTATCGCCGCCATTTTTCTCAACCTGTTGCAGAAATCATTTGACCTCACTGAATTCGTTGAAATGTCGCCAAAACACTTGCTGGTGGTTGCTCCTGGAGGTGCTGCAGGCTAGCTACTTGAGCAACTTTTTCTGCCATTTCATTGACACATTGATAACCAAAGGATTCTCTTTCTACTTGTCCGCCATGTATGTATTGGTTGTTAGCATCTTTAGTCTCGCTAAACTTGGAGTTGCTTAAGTCAAATCTGCTACAGCCAAGTCCCGGAATTAATTCAGGCTTTGTTCGGTTACACCCTGCCCTAAGAGGATTGGAGGGGATTTGGGGGGGATTTGACTTGTAGAGGATTTAATCCACCTCAATCCCTGTCAAAACCCCTCCACAACCCTGTCAACCGAACATGGCCTCACGGAATCTGTTGCGGATATCATCTGAACTCACAGAATTCGTCGAAATGTCACTAAAACAATCACCGTTGGTTGCTTCTGTAGGTGCTGCAGGCTAGCTAGTTGAGCAAAGTTCTCCTGCTATTCCAGTGACAAATTGATAACAAAAGGATTCTACTTCTACTATTTGCCTGCCATGTATGTACTGGTTCTGGTTGTTAACATCTTCAGTCTTGCTAAATTCAGAGTTGCCTAAGCCACATCTGCTACAGCCAATAGGACCTAGAATTAATCAGTTAACCGCATGTGGCTTATTATCTACTCTAATCCAAGCATAAATCTAGTTAGTAGAAACGAACGGTTTCCAGAAACAACTAGTCAAGAAAAATCTGACCCAAGTTAATTTTACAAGCTTATATTCCATCAGCGCAGAA
>NW_021302772.1:0-823 GCF_002162155.2 Triticum dicoccoides
GGACCGCGACTAAAGGTACCCTTTAGTCGCGGTCCGCCTCTCCAACCGCGACTAAAGGTCTGTGCTAGAACTGGCGCGGTTCGGTGGGATGTTTAGTCCCACCTCGCTAGCCGAGAGGCTTCGACAGTGGTTTATAAGCGCGGCTGCGCTCACCACTTCGAGCTCCTCTCAAATGCAGGCTTACGGGCCTATTCTGTCACTATGTGCCTGTGGGCCTACTCGGCCTTCTGCGGGCCTGAATCCTGGCCCTTTAATGGGTTTCTAGTCGTATTCAGGCCGTGGTGGCCCAGTAGGTGGCATATTTTCTTTTTTTCTTCCTTTTTTCCTTTTTCCATTTTTCTTCTGTTTTTTTCTTCTGTTTTTTTCTTATGTTTTTTTTCTGTTTGTTTTTTTCTTCTGTTTTTCCTTTTTTCTTCTGTTTTTTTCTTCTGTTTTTTTCTTCCTTTTTCCTTCTTTCTTCTTCTTCCTTTTTCCTTTTAAAATCAGAAAAATAAAACTAATTCATTTTAAAACCCCTTGAAGGTTTGACAAAAGGTTTGATACATCATTCAGTTCATCGACCAAATACAAAGTTTGGTACAATAAATTATTACACATCAATTCTTCCCTTGTGTCCCTGCTTGCTTACGATTGTGCCGTATCCATGGAGCATCCTCATCATTTAACTTAATGCTTGGGTCAATGTTCACTTTGAAGGGCGGAATTTCACCAAACATATTATAATCTTCTGACATGTCTGTCTTGTCCTCCACTCCCACGATGTTTCTTTTCCCTGAAAGAACAATGTGGCGCTTTGGATCATCGCATGATGTACTGATCGTTT
>NW_021302773.1:0-2475 GCF_002162155.2 Triticum dicoccoides
CGGAGCAGACGACGCTGGACCATCGATGGGCTGGGTGCAGGACCCTCATATTCAAGAGCTGCTTCTCAAGCAGACGGATAACACAAGAGCTGCCGCCCGAGAGAAAGCCAAGATGGATCAACTTGAGTTAGACGCGGTTACTCCATTGTATGAAGGATGCAGGCCCGAGGATACCCGCCTGAAAGTAACGCTCATGGCTCTGGAGATGAAGGTAAAACACAAAATGACCGACGCATGCTTCGACGAGAACATGTCATTCTGGCACGAACGTCTTCCCAAGGGGAACAAGTGCCCGACCAGTTTGGAGGAGGCGAAGAAAATCGTGTGTCCTCTGGATTTACCGCACGTGAAATACCATGTGTGCATGAACAATTGCATCATTTATCGGGACGAGCACGCGGAGTCTACCATATGTCCGGTGTCTGGTGTCACTCGATACAAGAAGAGGAAGAAAGCTCCTCGAAAAGTGGTGTGGTACTTTCCGATCACTCCTCGTCTGCAGCGGTATTTCGCGGATCCTAAGGTACAAAGCTCCTGCGTTGGCACGCGGATAGGGAGGAGAAGAAGCGAGAAGATGACGCAAATGATCCGGAGATAGATAAAAAAGACAAGATGCTGAGTCACCCTAAGGATGCGAGCCAGTGGAAAGCGTTGAACTTCGAATACCCAGAATTTGGGAATGATCCAAGGAACATCGTGCTGGGCGCGAGCACCGATGGAGTCAATCCGTTTGGCAGCCAGAGAAGCACACATAGCACCTGGCCTGTGTTTGTGTGGATGTACAACCTTCCCCCCTGGTTGTGCATGAAGAGGAAGTAAATTCACATGAGTATGCTAATTGAAGGGCCGAAACAACCAGGGAACGACATCAATCTGTATCTGGGGCTGCTGAAAGAGGAGCTTGACACACTGTGGAAAACGCCAGCCAATACGTGGGACGCCGCAGAGAAAGAATATTTCCCTATGAGAGCCGCACTGCTCACGACGGTGCACGACTATCTCGGTTACGGATATCTTGCGGGGCAGGTAGTCCACGGATTTTCTGGATGCGTAAGGTGCATGGATGACACAACGTATCGCCAGCTAGATAGAGATCCTGGGTCTTCGAAAACCGTGTTCATGGGACATCGAAGGTGGCTTCGCGACGATGACCCATGGAGGAAACGCAAGGATCTGTTCGATGGTGAAACCGAACCCCGAAAACGCCCGTGTACGAGGAGCGGCGAGGAAATAGACAAGCTGTTGAAAAATTGGAAAGACTGCCCACTGCCGGGAAAGAAGCAAAAGGCGCCAGAGCCGGGAAAGAAGCGAAAGGCGCCAGAGCCGCTGCTGAAGGTATGGAAAACGAGGTCTGTTTTCTGGGACTTGCCGTACTGGAAGATCCACCGTGTGCCTCACAGCCTTGATGTCATGCATATCACGAAGAACGTGTGCGAGAGTCTGCTTGGTACCCTGCTCAACATGCCAGAGAGGACCAAAGATGGGCCGAAAGCAAGGGCAGACTTGAAATCAATGGGCATCAGGCAGGAGCTTCACGCTATATATGATGATGATGATGATGATGATGATGATGATGATGATGATGATGATCATGAGGCGAAGCAGGACACAGAAAGTCGTCACAAAGGCAAAAAGGCCAAGAAGACCAGAAATAACTACCCTCCCGCGTGCTTCACTCTAAGTCAGGAGGAGATCGAGCAGTTTTTCACCTGCCTCCTAGGAGTAAAACTTCCTTACGGTTACGCGGGGAAGATAAGCAGATACCTAGACCCAGCGAAGCAGAAGTTCAGCGGGATGAAGTCTCACGACTGTCACGTGCTGATGACGCAGATACTTCCAGTTGCAATCCGTGGGATCATGGACGCGCACATCCGTGAAACACTATTTGGCCTATGCAACTTCTTCGACGTCATCTCTCGGAAGTCGATTGGCGTGAGGCAACTCAGAAGGCTACAGGAAGAGATCGTGGTGATACTATGCGAGCTTGAGATGTACTTCCCGCCCGCATTCTTCGACGTTATGGTGCATCTACTGGTCCATATAGTGGAGGATATCATCCAACTCGGGCCGACGTTCCTGCACAGCATGATGCCATTCGAAAGGATGAATGGTGTCATCAAAGGATACGTTCGCAACATGTCACGTCCAGAAGGAAGCATAGCCAGGGGCTTTCTGACCGAAGAGTGCATCTCCTACTGCACGAATTATCTAGGCATCGAGAACCCCGTTGGTCTGCCCGTCAACAGGCACCTCGGCAGGCTCGCTGGATGGGGTCACCGTGAGGGTCGCCGCGAAATGCATGTCGACTTCGAGGGTCGACTCGCCGACTTTGAAAGAGCAAACCTAGTCGCGCTACAACACATAGACGTGGTCGATCCTTGGGTGGTAGAGCACAAAACCTTTATTAAGAAGACGTACAATGACCGAGGCCAACAGAGGACGGACGGAGATATACTCAAAGAGCACAACTCATGT
>NW_021302773.1:4640-9533 GCF_002162155.2 Triticum dicoccoides
CCCCGACACCGCCCCGACGCCGCCTCGACCCCGCCCCGACGCCGCTGCCCCGCCACCTCGACGCTGCCCCGCCGCCTCGACGCGACCCCGCCGCCCGGACGCCGCCCCGTCCACACCACCGTCGCCGGAGCACCACCACCACCACCCGTCGCCGGAGCATCCTTATCCTCTCCGACCGCCTCCTCCACCCCGGCCCGCTCCTCCAAGGTAAGCTACCGCCCCGACCCCTATCCCCTTCCCTCCTCCCATCCCATCTCCATATGTTCATAGTGTGAGATTGATCCAGATTGCAATTATGTGTTGTTGGTGAAGTGTTTTCTGTGTGAACTAGGAACGTTTGAAGGATATGATGTGGTTGTATCAGTTTCAGCATGATGATTCTCATCAACTTGCACCTGGTCATAGTCCAGTAAATGCATGGCAGCGTTTTGTTCAATTATATTATATAAGAGTGACTCGTGTAGTATAAGGCCCCGTTTGGATGCAAAGTATTTTCAAAGTATTACTAGAATACCACAGTTTTTTGAAAAACTGTAGTTTAGAATACTTAGAGGTGTTTGGCTATACCAAAAACTGTAGCTTCATAAACAGAGGTATTATTGATACTGTGGTTTTTTTGGAGTATTAAAAAAAGAGGTCCGGACCTCTTTTTTCTCAAACTGAGGAAAACTCGTTCGTGTCATCCGCTCGTTGACTACCGTACATCTTGGTCTGTAACCATAACTAGCCATACTGCAGTATGGTTTCATAGTATTGATTCATTCCTCTCCAAGGCATGCACCACCAGGATACTGATTCATATTCTTTGTAATTAGCTACGGCCGATCAAGTCTCCAACTTCCTAGAAAAGATCATACAACGTTGCATGCAGCCGGGTGGTCATTAGTGATCTGGTCGTGTAGCTCGGTAGGTGTATGAAGCTAGATTAAAGTTGTGTAACTATTGGTCAAAACTACAGTAAAACAACACCAACCAAACATATCGGTAGTTTTTCTAAAGCTGAGAAAATTGCAGCTTTTTAAAAACTGTAGTATTCATTGCACATGCATTGCAATATCGATGTTTTGAAATACTACAGTATTTTAAAAACTGCGCTGCCAAACTAGGCCTAAATTGTAATGGTCAAGTAGCTGCATACAGCTGCATGCCATTATCTCATAAGAGTGACTCGTGTAGTATGAATTGACAGTGTGATCTAAGTACCATGTGTGTAATTGGGTATGCTTATATGATTTCTGGCACATTTCCTGTACCTACAATACAAATTTGTGAGCATAGCTTCTGTTGTCAATGCAAAAAATTGTTCCTTGTAATGTACATACTCATACTGCATCTTTTGGATTGTTCATTTCTGTTTATCTTGTGCCGATGCTACTTAGTATGTACTCACATCTTCATGCTGGAAGGATAATACTGTAGGTAGACCATTTACTATTTTTTCATTTTTGAATATGGCTAACTCTGCTTCCCCCGGCCCAATCTGCATATCCTCTATTCTGAGCATAATTTTTTTGCCATATCCTTTTCACACCTGGCATCTGCCATTGTAACTTCATACTGATGTAACATGTGAATCTGTTGGTCCTGCTTATTGTCTTTAAAGAAGTCAATGTACCTACCTATTTTTGTGCTATGTTATTATATTTGATCAGTATCAGTTGTGTCTCTCTTAAGAGACTCCTACCTTTTCTGACTCGAGTTGTTAACAACATTTCCATACTTCTGTTAGCTACAACATTTTTTTTATTTGAATTTGGTACTCCATGAGTTTTTACTACTGCTAACATAGAGTATTTGCTACTAGTAAAACAAGGATTTTGTATAGTTTTTACTACTGCTAACACACAGAGTATTTGCTACTAGTAAAACAGGGATTTTGTATGCACTGCTACCTGATGAGTGCTTTCTTTGTACTATTTCACCTTGGCATGCATATGTTTATTTCACCTTAGACGGAAATGAGTGTTATCAAGGAAATGGTTTTAGGTAAACCAGCACATCTCATCAGTCTTTCTTACTCAATGTTATCATCTGCTTGGTTTTAGGTGATGGACTCATTTCCGGTGGTTGTTCTGCTTTAGTTTTCCTGATGTTGTTTCGCGTTGGGTTCTGATTCGCTTTTCTGCTATTGTTTCTGTGGTGATGCAGACTTGTGGTGAAGAAGAGCAAGGCCAAGAAAGACTCCAACAAGCCCAAGCGTCGTCTTACTCCTCATGTGAGCCCTAGATTTGATTTGTTGTTGTGGTTCGATTCACTCAAAAGGGAGTGATAATTTTTCCTATGTTCATAGTGTGAGATTGATCCAGATTGAATGTTATGCATATCTTAAACATAGGAGTGTTAGACATAAAGCATGTCCAGCAGAACCTTTAGTGCATCTTTGCTCTTGTTCATTTAGTTTCAGTAAACAAATATTGCGAAGCATGACATGGCCTTTGTGAGCTCCTTTGTATAAAATGAAATGCAAGGTTGCTGATAATGTAACCCAGATCACACAGATCAATTTTTTTTCAATTTATGCAACTGCTGCTGCTGCTGCTGTACTACTTTGTGCCATGGACCAGTGCATGCATGCTGCTGCTGCTGCTGTACTACTTGTCAAGTGATGCTGCTGCTGCTATCTGCGAGCTGCTGCTGCTAGTTGTGATTTTGTCAAGTGATGCTGCTGCTACTTGTGATCTTCTAAAATGACCCCTTTCTCCTGAAACGTTGATTAATTTCCGTTTCGGTTGAGAAATGGGGCACTCCAAGGTCAAGAAAATTAGCAAAGGTCATGCCCAATTTTCTTGACCTAGAAGGTGCCCGATTCTCAACCGAAATAAAAATTAATTTTCTTTAGTGGTTGGATTAGTTTAGTATTTTTTTCACACACTCAGACACCCTTGCTTGCCATGTGTGTGAGAGAGATAGTGAGAGGAGACAAGAAGAAGGGGGTTAGGAAGATGTTGCCTGCTCATCAAAGCTAACCATCTCCCCCTTTTCACCCCTTTTCCTTTGTCTTTTGTGGGTTGCAAGGAAGCTACTATCTTAGCTAGCTTAGCTTGTGCACAAATCCCAGTGTTACAATCTAGAAAATTAGCCTGCAAAGATGAGGTCCCATGCTGGCTGTACCACTGCATCATGCAACAGTGCCTTCAAGATCCAAGGCAATATCACAAACATCATAGGCAATTTGACCAAACTCACAACCTTGTATCTTTGCAGCAACCAACTTTCTAGACACACCCCTCAAGAACTAGGTTACCCTGAGAACGTGGACTTGGACCTTAGCAACAACACACTAACAGGTTCTATCCCAAAACACCTAGGAAATATCACAAACATCTCTCAATTGTTCCTTGACAATAACCAACTTTTTGGCGACATTCCTCGAGAATTAGGTTATTTGGTCAACTTAGAGATCTTGTTCCTTGACAATAACCAACTTTTTGACCAAACTTTGTTTCTATTTAGAGAGAAACATGGCCCACAACGATGAGGCCGGGGGTTCGGGCGGCAAGGCATTCTGGGAGCTGTCCCAGGAGATGGAGGAACAACCTCACTTGTATGAGGCCGCCGCCTTCCCCACCGATCCTGAGACCACGGATGGTGCCGCCGAGGATGACCACACTGATGCCACCACTGATGGTGCCGCCGAGGATGCCACCATTGATGATGGCGGCGCACGCACAGATGGCAGCCAACCGAAGAGGCAATGGAAGGACCGGCGCCCGATCGTGCTCCGCACCCTCAAGGAGGAAGTTACTGAAGTGGACTCCAACGGGAATCCAACGACGCCCGAACGAATAGTCAAGGGGTACTCGCTTCAGCTCGGGTGCATTGTCCGGAGCACCGTCTCGATCAACACCGAGAACCTGAGGCATCCTGACCGAGGGAATTTGCGCCACCTCCTCTTCACGAAGCTGCACGAACGATACAAGTTCCCCGCTGAATTTGAAAACACAAGCCTCAAAGGGAATAAAGTGAACAATGCTGCCCTCACGAAGATGAGCAAGGCCATGTCTACTTGGAAAAGCAATGTGAAGAGAATGATCGAGAAAGGTGAGAGTTATCAGAAGATCAAGGAGAAAAATCCTTCGATCACCGAAGATGACTACAACGACTTCAAGATCAATTGCTCGAGCACCGCAAGCTCCCAATCAAGTGAGTGGGGGAAACAAATGCAGGAGCTGAACATAGGGGAACACACACTCGGTCCCGGCGGTTACAGAGTGGCAGAGCCTATATGGGACAAGGAGGACGCGGACCGTGCCGAGCAAGGCCTACCGCCCCGCTTCGAGAAATACAGCGGTAACAAGCAGACTAGGAACTATGTCAGGGCCCGGTACAAGGAGGACCCGATAACAAAGGAGCTTACCACGGATCCGAAGACTAGGGCGCTTGAGCTTGTTCTGGTAAGGAATACACCCCCGCGTAATTAGCTCCATATGGTTGCATTCTAATTAATGAAGCCAAATTTCTAAATGGTTCACATTCCTTCCGCAGGTGACTGAAAGCAGTAGCGCGGAGTCGACTAAGAGCAACCCTTGGGACACCACTCTAAATAGGGGGTTGAATGTAATGAAGAACAAGGATAAGCTCAGTAAGCCGACGTCAGCTGGTCGTGTGGCCGGCAAAGGCTTGTCGACAAAATGGGGGTCATACTATACCGCTGGTGTGCGGAAGGAGAAAAAGACCAGCTCGGAAAGCCAGGCGCGAGAGGTTCAAGAACTCAAGGCACAGGTGGCGCGGATTCCGGAGATTGTCCAAGAGCAAGTGGAACAACGACTCGGAGCGACGATCACCGCCCTTGTGCCTACCTTGATCTCGGGGTTGAGTGCGTGGATTGCGGGCGGCCAACAGGGGCCGCCCCCGATTCCTAGCTTCACGGCCAGCAACTCGCATAATGCGATG
>NW_021302774.1:0-1781 GCF_002162155.2 Triticum dicoccoides
GAGAAACACTGAAATTTTCACAGGAAATTGAGCTGCTAAAGATCGAAGATCCATAGAAGACTGCAAGCCCGATAAAATGGACGTGATATTATCCCATGGAGAAGAGCTCAGTTTGTTTATTTTAAGTGGGGAATGTACCAAGTGATTCATTGTTTTGTTGTTCCGAGTATTTAATGAGTGTGATGACATGATACTTTTTCCTTCATCAATTTCCTACCATCAATGGGAGCAAGTTTATTTCATTGAGTTCTGTCCATCCGTGAGTTGGGATCATGAAGGAAGGTGACATGCTGCGGTTCCATACCTACAACGCCTGTCCGGGTTGCTGATAAACTGGGAGAGGCATAGGGCTGAAAGAGGTTGATGGGGGGCCTGAATTCCAAGTTGGCGGCCACTAATAACGGTGCCTGAGTAGTGAGAACCTGTGCCTAACCAACTCAACAGTGTCGACTTGCATGGCCACACTTTCATGGTTTATGCAATGGCCGTGAGGCCCTAATGCTGGCCGGCAAGTATAATTCCAGCACTTGTAATTAAGTAGATCTAAAAGACTTTTCAATTCACCTCAAAGTGTAATTTTTCTTTGACATTGCTTCAGAAAGAAAAATCATTTTCTTCTTCTGATTCAACAAATTCTGGAAAACAATATTGAGGTTGTCTCAGCCGAGAAGGTTTGCAGTTGAGGAACAAACTGTGGTTTTCAGACTGAGATTTTAGAAGGAACTGAAATGGAATGTGGACAAACCTCGATGGGTATTTCTGCTCGTGCCCGCCGAGAAACACTGAAATTTTCACAGGAAATTGAGCTGCTGCAGATCAAAGATCCATAGAAGACTGCAAGCCCGATAAAATTGACGTGATATTATCCCATGGAGAAGAGCTTAGTTTGTTTATTTCAAGTGGGGAATGTACCGAGTGATTCACTGTTTTGTTGTTCCGAGTATTTAAAGAGTGTGAGGACATGATACGTTTTCCTTCATCAATTTCCCACCATCAATGAGAGCAAGTTTATTTCATTGAGTTCTGTCCATCCGTGAGTTGGGATCATGAAGGAAGGTGACATGCTGCGGTTCCATACCTACGGCACCTGTCCGGGTTGCTGATAAACTGGGAGAGGCATAGGGCTGAAAGAGGTTGCTGGGGGGCCTGAATTCCAAGTTGGCGGCCACTAATAACGTTGCGTGAGTAGTGAGAACCTGTGCCTAACCAACGTTGACAGTGTCGACTTGCATGGCCACACTGTCATGGTTTCTGCAATGGCCGTGAGGCCCTAATGCTGGCCCGCAAGTATAATTCCAGCACTTGTAATTAAGTAGATCTAAAAGACTTTTCAATTCACCTCAAAGTGTAATTTTTCTTTGACATTGCTTCAGAAATAAAAATCATTTTCTTCTTCTGGTTCAACAAATTCTGGAAAACAATATTGAGGTTGTCTCAGTCGAGAAGGTTTGCAGTTGAGGAACAAACTGTGATTTTCAAACTGAGATTTTAGAAGGAACTGAAATGGAATGTGGACAAACCTCGATGGGTATGTCTGCTCGTGCCCGCCGAGAAACACTGAAATTTTCACAGGAAATTGAGCTGCTAAAGATCGAAGATCCATAGAAGACTGCAAGCCCGATAAAATGGACGTGATATTATCCCATGGAGAAGAGCTCAGTTTGTTTATTTTAAGTGGGGAATGTACCAAGTGATTCATTGTTTTGTTGTTCCGAGTATTTAATGAGTGTGATGACATGATACTTTTTCCTTCATCAATTTCCTACCATCAATGGGAGCAA
>NW_021302775.1:0-1017 GCF_002162155.2 Triticum dicoccoides
TGGTCATCATGCGTCCTCTCGGACCATCGTGGCCAAAGCATACCGAGCCGGATTTTACTGGCCAAAGGCGAATGAGATGGCAAAAGAGATAGTGGATAAGTGCGAGGGATGTCAGTTCTACTCGAATATGTCGCACAAGCCTGCGTCGGCCCTGAAGACCATCCCACTCGTCTGGCCTTTCGCAGTATGGGGACTGGACATGGTCGGTCCTTTGAGAACAGGACGAAGTGGCTTCACGCATGTACTGGTGGCAGTCGACAAGTTCACCAAGTGGATCGAGGCTAAACCAATCAAGAGCCTTGACACCGGTACTGCTGTTAGCTTCATCAGGGAACTAATATTCAGATATGGAGTCCCGCACAGCATCATTACGGATAATGGGTCGAACTTTGACTCGGAGGAATTCAGAGATTTCTGCAACTCCCAAGGCACACGGGTCGACTATGCTTCAGTCGCCCATCCGCAGTCGAATGGACAAGTAAAGCGAGCTAATGGACTGATTCTTAAGGGATTGAAGCCCCGACTGATGCGTGATCTCAAACACGCGGCTGGAGCTTGGGTCGACGAACTTCCCTCAGTGCTTTGGGGGCTGCGGACCACACCTAATCGGTCGACTGGAAGAACTCCATTCTTCTTGGTCTACGGAGCTGAAGCAGTCTTGCCGAGTGATCTTCTCCACAATGCTCCTCGAGTTGAAATCTACAACGAAGCAGAGGCTGAACAAGCGCGGCAGGACGCAGTCGACCTTTTAGAGGAAGAAAGGGAGATGGCTCTGATCCGCTCGACCATCTACCAACAAGATTTGCGTCGTTTCCACGCCAGAAATGTGAGAGGTCGAGCCTTCCAGGAAGGAGATTTAGTTCTCCGAGTGGATCAGCACAAACCACACAAGCTTGCTCCTTCTTGGGAAGGTCCCTTCATCGTCACCAAGGTTCTCCACAACGGGGCGTATCGTCTTTACAACGTCGAGCATAATATCGACGAGCCCCGAGCTTGGAACGCGGAACTACTCCGCCC
>NW_021302776.1:0-1226 GCF_002162155.2 Triticum dicoccoides
CTTCACTTTCTTCTAAAGAGGAATGCAACAAGGTAGTTTGTAAATCATCATAATATTTTGTTACAGTTTCACTACCTTGTTTTAAGTGTTGCAACTTCTTAATCATGTCACGAGTATAATAAGTAGGGACGAAAGTATGTCGCATGGCAAGTTTCAAATCATCCCAAGTAGTAGGTATATAATCAGGGTGTAACCGACAATATTCACTCCACCAAACCAAAGCATAACCAGTGAAAGAACCAACCGCAACCTTAACCTTTTTATGTTCATCGAAATTATGGGAAGCAAATATATTTTTTATGTCGAACTCCCATTCAATATATAAAGCAGGTTTAAAACGGCCATTAAATGGTGGTATAGATACATTAACCTGATCATGTGCATTTGGATGTTTGTGCACCTCTCGTGACGGTTGTGGTATTTGCAAAGGTGGTGGCACGTCTCCCGCGACCGACAAAGCCCATGAATTGACTCTGGATACTGTCATGATTAGTAGAACAAGAAACAAAGCTTCTGCAACTATTTAGATGCGGCTCGTCGCTATCTTCAATTTGAGTACTCACGGAGCCAAAACGGACTTCGTATGAGGAAGATACACCTGTTTTACTGAACAGTGCGCAAAACAGATTCCAATCCGAATTCAGGTACGAGATTGATTCTAGATAGATCCAATTTTTTTTTCTTCTCTTTTTTTTTCTCACGCTTTTTTCTTTTCTTTTTATTCTCCTTTTTTTTCTCTGGCTTTTTTTTCTCTCGTTTTTTTCGCTCTTTTTTTTCTCCCTCTTTCCAAAACAAACTAGATCTCAACTATTATTATGACAATGAATGGTGGGTAGCACGTGGTGGAAATTGATGGATGGGTGGTGGACAGCGGAAGAGATAATGATGCAGCAGTGGCGTGACTAATGTGAACAGAACTCGAAACATTAAACGAACTAGACACTAAGACCAGCAACTCGACACGACGATGCAACCGATAATTCAACTATGCAAGCAATGAAAAGAAAATTACAAAGGCTCAGATTGGCTTGGACCAAGGATGAATAGATCTAACTCTTTTTTGTGGCTTTTTCTTGGACAATAGGTAAGAAAATAAATCTAATCTAGGAAAACTAGAAATTCTCACCGAGCAACCTGAAAACTGATACCACTTGATAGAGGCGAGGGTGTCCCGATCTTTCGATGAGATGATAACTATCGATTTGGTGGAGACGACTTTGACGATC
>NW_021302777.1:0-2102 GCF_002162155.2 Triticum dicoccoides
TTGTGTACCTGAGCATGAACAGGAATAGATCCTATGCAAGTGCCACTCCGAGGCATATGGAGGACACCACGCTGGAGATAGAACTGCACATAAGGTATTGCAATCCGGATTTTATTGGCCTACACTCTTCAAAGGTGCCCGTAAGTTTGTCTTATCTTGCGGTGAATGTCAAAGAATTGGTAATATTAGTAGACGTCAGGAAATGACTATGAATTATTATCTTGTTATTGAACCATTTGATGTTTGGGGCTTTGATTATATGGGACCGTTTCCTTCCTATAATGGGTATACACATATTTTAGTTGCTGTTGATTACATTACTAAGTGGGTAGAAGTTATTCCAACTAGTAGTGATGATCATAACATGTCTATTAAGATGCTTAAAGAAGTTCCTTTTCCGAGGTTTGGAGTCCCTAGATATTTAATGACTGATGGTGGTTCACATTTTATTCATAGTGCTTTTCGTAAAATGCTTGCTAAGTATGATGTTAATCATAGAATTGCATCTCCATATCATCCACAGTCAAGTGGTCAAGTAGAATTGAGTAATAGAGAGCTTAAATTAATTTTGCAAAAGACTGTTAATAGATCTAGAAAGAATTGGTCCAAGAAACTTGATGATGCATTATGGGCTTATAGAACTGCATATAAAAATCCTATGGGTATGTCCCCATATAAAATGGTTTATGGAAAAGCATGTAACTTACCTCTCGAACAAGAACATAAGGCATATTGGGCCATTAAAGAGCTCAATTATGATTTCAAACTTGCCGATGAGAAGAGGTTATTTGACATTAGCTCACTTGATGAATGGAGAACCCAAGCCTATGAGAATGCCAAACTGTTTAAAGAAAAAGTTAAAAGATGGCATGACAAAAGGATACAAAAGCGTGAGTTTAATGTAGGTGATTATGTGTTGTTATTCAACTCTCGTTTAGGATTTTTCGCAAGAAAACTTCTCTCTAAATGGGAAGGCACTTACTTTAGTGAGGAGGTCAATCGTTCCGGTGCCATAAAAATCAATAATTTCGAAGGTACAAATCCGAAGGTGGTGAACGGTCAAAGAATCAAACATTATATCTAAGGTAATCCTATAAATGTTGAAACTAATGTTATTGAAACCGTAACTCCAGAGGAATACATAAGGGACACGTTCCGGAACGTTTCAGACTCCGAAAAGGAATAGGTATGTGGTACGGTAAGTAAACAGAATCCAAAACAGTTCTAATAGAAATTTTTCTCCGTTTTTGAATATTTAAGAAAACAGGAAAATAAGAAGTAGTTTGGGAAGGAAACGAGGTGTCCACGAGGGTGGAGGGCGCGCCCTACCCCCCTGGGCGCGCCCCTCTGCCTCGTGGGCACCTCGTTTGCTCTCCGAACTCCATTTTCTTGCACGATACTTCTTTTGGTCGATAAAAATTCATTATATAATCTCCCGAAGGTGTTGACCACCGTATCACGCAAAAATCCTATGTTTTTGTCTTGAGCTATTTCTGCCGCAGTTTAGAGCAATATGTCGTCCCAGGATTCGGAGGGAGAAAGCTATGTGGCTGATTACCTTGCATACCCTAAGGTCTACAAGGAGTTGGAGCATTATGGCTGGACCACTGAGGAAGAAGAAGACTACGAGCCTAAGGGAAAGGAGGAGACGAGCTCAAATGAAGATGAAGTCCCATTACCTCACCCTGGGGACATGCATGTGGAGTTTAAGAAGTCAAGCCTCCCTGATAGAGCAAAGAAACCAAAGATCGAGTTTATTCCTTTTCATCTCTTGCAGGAAAACAAACATGAACTATGCAAAAGGATATTAAGCCTTGAGCGGAAGATCAATGATCTAAGGGAGCAAAGTTCCATCCTCAAGCGCAAATTAAGGAAGAAGTCTACATCATCATCATCACCACCTTCATCACCTCCAAGGACATGATTACATCGGTATGGGAACTCCCCTTGGCAACTGCCAAGCTTGGGGGAGGTGCCCCAGTATCGTATCACAATCACACTCCTATCATTACCATTTTTCTTACTTCGATCCTTTTAGTAATATCTTGATCTAGTAGAATAAAGGTTTTGGTATGATTTAGTTTTGAGTTTTGCCGTATGAT
>NW_021302778.1:0-1112 GCF_002162155.2 Triticum dicoccoides
GATATCATTGGCTCATTGCTGCCTTTGTGCAATGCAGAACTGTTAAGAGTGATTTGGAGGATTCAAGATTCTGTGAAGCTCTTTTGACATTTAAAACTCAGAACTGAAGGTACTTAATAAACTCAAAAGCATTGATGATAACTCTTGTTGCCTAGAAACAGAGGTAGTTTACATATTGCATTGCTGGTGTTTGTTTATGTTCAGAGTTTAAGCATGTGTAGTGTAGTGTAGTGTACTGAGGTCTGAACCATTGCACGATGTAGTGTAGTGTAGTGAGCTCTGAACCATGTTTAGTGTTGAGTACTTCAAGTTTACTGAACCTATTCATTTTTGTGGACTTAGTGAACATGATAAGACAAGCCAGATGCTCTATTTTTAATTAACAGTAATCCATGATCAGCAACAGTTTCTTTCACTATTTTTCAGTTAACAGCAATCCATGATTTTTTTTTCAGCTAAAACTATTCATGATTTTTTGCTGGGTGACCTATTAGATCTGGAATGGAAGCTCACATAAGTTGAGCTAATTTTTGTCCATATGAAAGCAGAGGACCATATGGTCTGTGGCCTTTTCATCCATATGAAAGTAGAGGCACATTGTGGTGCTAGTTTTCTGGGTTTTGTCTCCGACCATCGTGTCGTGATGATTTTGCGGGTACCACGAGAGGCCCTTGAGTTTGCCGGAATGTCGATTAACTTCCGTTCCGGAAAATTCGGGTACTCCATATGTCTTATTTTCAGCAAAGGTCATGCTGAAATTTTCTGTGAATTTTAGCATGACTTTGCTAAAAATCGGACATATGGGGTACTTGCTACTAATGCATGGGCCGGAGTATCTTAGTACTTAATTAAGTAGGATCAACTGCCCCGTCATTCTTGCTGCATTAAACCATAGGTGGCAATAGAGCCAAGTGATTAGGCCCAACTTAGAATTCTCGTTAGCATCGATAAACCCTAGATGATAAACCCAACATAGGTGGCAATAGAGCCAAGTGATTAGTGCCAAGTGATTAGGCCCAACCTAGGGTGCCTCGGCATCGATAAACCCTAAATGATGAAAACTTAACTTCGCTTCTATAGGGTGCCTCGGTGTCGATGAGAACCTAAATGAT
>NW_021302779.1:0-2548 GCF_002162155.2 Triticum dicoccoides
ATACTTCATTGATTAGAAAGTGAAAACAAACAGTCTGCATTGGACATGTAAAAATTCTCTTCATATATCTCAAGCTGTTGCACCATATAAAAAGAAATGTTATAAATAAACTGAAGGGTGAGTTTGTATGTTGATGCGTCCCTGATGAGATAATTTGGCTCAAATGGCAAATACAGATCAAGAAACTGAGCATACAAAATTTTATAGCTCAAGGGCCTATAAAATGCCACCATACTCTAGCATGCTTGAAAAAATTATACTTAATCAATGTGACAATATCCGGTCCTTGTAGAACGGAACTAATTCTATACATATTACCCAAACACAGGGCATCAATGTCATGTATAAGAGAATAATTGACAATCGATGAATGTTGGAGGCATAGCAATGCTATGTTTGGAAAGCCAGAGATTGGGGCAAAACAGTCATTGGCAGCAAATAATGAGGCGCCTTAAAAAGTATTTCTACATACTCAACTTCATCATGATCTTTTGTTACTATTGGCACCGTAACAAACAAACAAATTGTCCTTTTTGGAGAATTAAAGGAAATCTATAGTAATTTTATAATACGGAAGTTCATAGCAATCAAACATCAAGATGCAAGCTTGCCATTTTAAAATATATACAGCAGTACACCATGGCTATTTTAGATATTCAGTTATATTCAAAAAAGCATGACGCGCGTTCAACTTGTTACTGAAAAGGAACCTTGTTCCAGCAGAACATGTAATGATCCATAATAAATATAATAAATGTTCACTGAGTTCATTGGTTCAGGTATCGTGGTTCCACATGATGGTGATGCATAAGAACGTTTCTTTTTTGAGAATTTAGTAGCAAACCTGCAATGCACAAAAAGATCAAATGGTTAGCAAACTTGCTGTTCGTCCTGAAGCTAGTTCAGTAAGAGAGAACATTTAGCAACAAAAGTATAAACTTCTTTTAGAAGCTTGCAGCGAGCATGCAATGCATTGCAATGAATAATATAAAAAAACATGAGGCGTGTGTTTAGATGGTTACTGGAAAAAGGACCTCACAATGTTCCAACGGAACATGTAGTGATCTATAAACATAGTCGATGTTATCTGGATTCCTTGGTTCAGATCTCATGGCTCAACAGGACGGTGCTGCAAAAGCATGATTTTTTGAGAAATTAGTACCAAACCTGCAATGCAATCAGATTGTCGGCAAACCTGCCATACGTCCCGAAGATAGTTTGCGGCTATTGTTATAGCATAAACAAAAGCAGAAGGGAATGCCATAATTAAATGACAACTTAATGTTCAAACATCACACCAACGATAGGTAGAAATACAGAGTGTATCTGTAACAGTACATGTCCCCAATGACAGACTGAGTCATGTTCCTCCACTTCTTCAAGTTTCTTGCAATTTCACATATTTTTCATTGCTTCAATATTAATTATCAAGGGAATGGGACTATGATGAACAACCGAGCACTAAAGTTTAATACAAACAGCCTTCCACAAAGCAGATTGAAGGTATACAAGCACAAACAGCACACATGCATGTAATATTTTGATGGACTTATATTATGTATTTAGTTATCAAATTGCACCTTAATGCAACTATATCGGCCATGGGTCTCCCCCTTTTTGAAAAGCACCCAGAAAACTGGATATAAAAATAACATGTATAGATCCATACGGAAAGCAAACAGAAAACTAATGTAAACTAACTTATCTGAAAAGGAGAAAAAGCAATATTCAGTTCAGTTGTTTGTTAACCGCTCTGTACCAGAGAGTGTTGGAAATAAAAAGAAAGGAGAAAGCAGGGAAGATGCCACCATGAGAACCAAATCGATCCAGAATATGTTTTCCTCATGTCAGTCTCCTCCCTCCTCCGTGGCTAATACTCCTCATGCTGGTCAAAACAACAAATCAAAGCATCAAAGTTAGAAACTAAAGAGAGAGAGAGAGAGACGGTAGGGAAGATACCACAGAGAAAAACTAAATCGAACCACCATACTCTGTTTTTAGCAAGCACCATACTAAGACTAAATATGTTAAAGAAAAATAGGAAAAAGAATATACTATATACTCACCGCTACCATTCTTTGTAATCCCCAAAAAAAATAACACTCTTCTCTCCCCCTTAGAAATAGCCTGATGCCAAAGGGATCATAGTTAAGCACTATAGTGTAATAACAGTGAAAATATTTACTGAAGTATCAAAAGCACCATACCTAGGGCAGGGAAATCTGTGCAAATTTGACATAAGAGAGTGTAGACTTGTCTTGAATAAAACAATTATGTGAGATGTGCCTTCTTCCTATTGCCATTCAGTCAACCATGTCACCACTGTCCTCACAAACTGGAACTCCCCTGCCTCCCTTTTCCACTCATACATGACCAAAGAAAACCATGAACATAGCCAAACCAGATCAGATCCGGGCTCAATTCACGCAAATGCATATACAAAAATCTTAAGAATGCACAAAGAGCTTTTAGATATGCACCACCTGGGGGCATTCATAGAAGGTGAAGTTTTGAGATAAACTTGGAAACTAAGCATCTGAGATCAGTA
>NW_021302780.1:0-1238 GCF_002162155.2 Triticum dicoccoides
AAGATTTAAGGGCTATCAAGGATGCAAGGAAAACAAGTCTGTCGACTTGGATCTCATTTCCATAACTTACCCTAGAGGTCTGCCATCTAGACCCAGGGGTAGAGATTTCCATAGTGGATGGCAAGTCACAGAATGCAACGTTATGCAAACGGGCATAACTTTCAGATATAAAAGAATGAGAGGCTCCTGTATCGAAAAGAACGGATGCCGGGTGGCAATTAACAAGAAGCGTACCGAGAACGACGTTGGGGTCCTCTTGAGCTTCTTCGGCAGAGATACAGTTGACATGGCCACGTGAAGCGGTGACCGGTTTGGCATGGAACACCTTCCCTGTCGGCTTGCCACGGCCAACAGCTTTAGCAGATTGATTGGGGTTGGTCTGGGGACACTCGCGCATATAATGACCAGATTCCCCACACTTGAAACAAGTCACGGAACTGGTACGTGGAGGAGCATTGTTAGTTGGACCCCCATAGGGCTTGGCTGGAGCAGACTGTTGAACGGGGCGAGGCGCCTGGAAGGATGGCCTCGGTGTGAACCTGGGTGGCAGGGCGGTGTTGGGTACCCACACGCGGCGCTTCTGAGGACCAGCACCGGATGTGGAACCCGTGTCACGTCCATGCTTGCGTGTTGCGTCATAGTCAGTCTGACCAGTTTCAGCACTGATGGCTTTGTTGACAAGTTTCGAAAAAGATGTGCACTCATGCAGACGGAGGTCACGGCGAAGCTCAGGACTAAGGCCCTTACGGAACCTTGCTTGCTTCTTGGCGTCAGTAGACACTTCCTCAGTTGCATATCGGGCGAGATTACCAAACTCCCTGCTATAGGCATCCACAGAAAGTCGGCCTTGGGTGAAACTGCAAAATTCTTCACGTTTACGGTCCATGAGACCCTCCGGAATGTGATGTTCACGGAAAGCCTCACTGAACTCAGCCCAAGTGGTGACATGGCCCGCTGGGCGCATGGCTCCATAATTCTCCCACCATAGACTGGCGGGGCCTTCAAGATGATATGCGGCGAAGGTGACCTTGTCAGCCTCCGCTACCAACGCGGAACGCAGCTTGTGAGAGATACTGCGAAGCCAGTCATCAGCGTCGAGAGGCTCGACGGAGTGGTGGAACGTGGGTGGATGCAATTTGATAAAATCACTGAGTGACACCACGTTAGCCCTCTGATGGTGTGCTGTATTCTGTTCTATACGCTCCAACAAACGGTTTGTCTCCCGCTTGTTTCTCTCA
>NW_021302781.1:0-808 GCF_002162155.2 Triticum dicoccoides
TCAAGCCCGATCCCGATTGGATCGGGGAGAGGGAGAGTGGGGGCGCGAGTGGGGGGGGAGTGGGGGTGTCGATGCCTAGGGTTAGGAGTGGAGGGGGTTATGGGGGAGTGGGGACGGGCCGGCCTAGTCGGCCTGGTGGCCAGCTGGTTGGGCCAAGTTCCGGTTGGCCTGGGGGGTTTTCTTTTCCTCTTTTTTGTTAGTTTTCTTTTCTGTTTTATTTCATTTAAAAGTATTTAGGCATTTTATAGAATGTGTTTTCTGTACTATAATTACCTATGCCATTTTTGGCACAGCCCGAACATTTTAGTTTTAAGATTTGAAAACTTTTAGTGTTTGCTTAATTTTTAAAGTTTGAACTAGGTTTCGAACTGGCGCGAGTTTATAAACAGTAATCCGAGGTGACGTGGCATCATTAGCGGAGGTTCACTGTAGCTTAACTATCCGGGCGTCACAATTCTCCTCCACTACAAGAAATCTCGTCCCGAGATTTAAGAGGGGAGTAAGGGGGGAAGGTTTGGTAACGAATATAGCGGGTCTTCTCATCCTGGCTTGCTCTTCTCGAAGAGGTCAATCCAATATATTGATGCCTTCATACTTCTGCTTCAGGTCAAAATGATGAAGTCGTCATCCTTTCTTCGGGATCTTCATCGTACTTACGAAAAGGATATGGGGGAAGACTCGGGAAGGGCGGGCCTTACCAGGTTGACTATCTGGTACATAACTCAGGGAATGGGGTAGGAAGTAACTCTCGAATTGAACTTAAGAAAATATCGAGAGTAAAGTAAGAAGGTACCATGAGAAGTTTCAA
>NW_021302782.1:0-1088 GCF_002162155.2 Triticum dicoccoides
GGCATGGTGGTGGTGGAGGAGCGTGGCAATCCTGCAGGGCTTCGCCAAGCACCTACGGGAGAGGAGGAGGTGTCACGGGAGGGAGGGAGGCGCCCAGGGCTCAGGTATGGATGCCCTCCCTCCCCTCCACTATATATAGGGGCAGGGGAGAAGGGGGAGGCGCAGCCTTGCCCCCTACTCCAAGAAAGGGGTGCGGCTAAGGAGGGGGGAGGAGTCCATCCTCCCCAAGGCACCTCGGAGGTGCCTTCCCCTTTTAGGACTCTCCCCTTTTCCCTTTATCTTGGCGCATGGGCCTCTAGGGGCTGGTGCCCTTGGCCCATGTAGGCCAAGGCGCACCCCCTACAGCCCATGTGGCCCCCCGGGGCAGGTGGCCCCACCCGGTGGGCCCCCGGGACCCTTCCGGCGGTCCCGGTACAATACCGATGACCCCGAAACTTGTCCCGATGGCCGAAACAGGACTTCCTATATATAAATCTTTACCTCCGGACCATTTCGGAACTCCTCGTGACGTCCGGGATCTCATCCGGGACTCCGAACAACATACGGTAACCACATACAAGCTTCCTTTATAACCCTAGCGTCATCGAACCTTAAGTGTGTAGACCCTACGGGTTCGGGAGACATGCAGACATGACCGAGACATTCTCCGGTCAATAACCAACAGCGGGATCTGGATACCCATGTTGGCTCCCACATGTTCCACGATGATCTCATCGGATGAACCACGATGTCAAGGACTTAATCAATCCCGTATTCAATTCCCTTTGTCTATCGGTATTGTACTTGCCCGAGATTCGATCGTCGGTATCCTTATACCTTGTTCAATCTCGTTACCGGCAAGTCTCTTTACTCGTTCCGTAACACATCATCCCGTGATCAACTCCTTGGTCACATTGCGCATATGATGATGTCCTACCGAGTGGGCCCAGAGATACCTCTCCGTTTACACGGAGTGACAAATCCCAGTCTCGATCCGCATAAAACAATAGATACTTTCGGAGATACCTGTAGTGCACCTTTATAGTCACCCAGTTACGTTGTGACGTTTGATACACCCAAAGCACTCCTACGGTATCCAGGAGTTACAC
>NW_021302783.1:0-3231 GCF_002162155.2 Triticum dicoccoides
CCATACTCCATTCTCATTGAGTAATTTATAAACCCATTTGCTGAGAAGAGCAATATTTTTAATCTCAAGGTCTTGAATTCCAAGTCCGCCTTGTCTTTTAGGTCGACATAATACAGTCCACCTAGCCAGTCGATATTTCTTGGATTCGTTATCACACTGCTAAAAAATCTTGATCTAAAGTAATCGAGACGCTGAAGAACCCCTTTCGGAAGATGGAAGAATGACAACATATATAGAACCATGTTGCTGAGGACGGAATTTGATAAATATCAATCGCCCCCCATATGACAAGAGTTTGGCCTTCCAACTGGCTAGTGGCTTCTCAGGTCTCTCTTCCACGTGCTTCCACTCAGCGATAGTTAAACGCCGGTAGTGTATGGGAATACCCAGATACCGAATCGGGAACTGCCCGAGCTAGCATCCAAATATGTCAGCATACTCAGGTGCAGATTCTGCAGCATCTCTAAAGCAAAAAAGTTCGCTCTTATGAAAATTGATTTGGAGGCCAGAGAGTTCCTAAAAAGCACATAAAAGAAGCTTGAGGTTTCTTGCTTTATCTAGATCATGATCCAAGAGAAGTATAGTGTCATCCGCATATTGTGGGATAGATAGACCCTCTTCTACCAGATGAGGAATGACACCGCTAACTTGACCAGCCACCTTAGCCCGCTCAACAAGGGTAGCTAGCATGTCGGTCAGAATGTTAAACAAAATGGGTGATGCGGGATCCCCTTGGCGAAGCCCCTTTCTTGTCTGAAAATAGTTGCCAATCTCATCGTTAACTTTGATGGCGACACTAGCTCCAGAAACAAAACTCTCTACCCATCGACACCATTTTGGTGAAAACCCCTTCATGCGTAAAGTTTTCAACAGAAAGGGCCATTTAACTTTATCATAGGCTTTTTTCGAAATCTATTTTAAGGATCACTCCATTCAACTTTTTACGGTGAAGCTCATATACAGTTTCATGCAACACAACAACTCCATATAGTATGTTGCGTCCTTGCATAAATGTTGTTTGAGTGGGCTTGACGACATGGTCAGACACCCCATTCAATCGGTTAGTTGCGACCTTCGTAAAGATTTTGAAGCTTACATTTAGAAGGCAAATCGGTCGATATTGTTGAATATAACTGGCCTCCTTAATATTGGGCAGTAGGATAATCTCCCCAAAGTTTAAGCAGGAAATATCAAGGTCTTCGGTATGCAGTTGGTTAAACAACTGAACCAAATCTGCGTTGATCACGTCCCAAAAGCATTGATAGAACTCCGCCGAAAATCCATCCGGTCTTGGAGCCTTGTTGTGTTCCATTTGAAACACCGCGGTTCGAATTTCCTCCTCTGATAACGGAGAGGTTAAGAATTCATTTTCCGCATCCGAAACTTGAGGGATGTCATGAGTGATAGACTCGTCCATCTCAAACAGTGTTTGAGTGGAAGGACCAAAAAGCTCTTTATAATACTCAGTAATATAATCTCTGAGCGGTGTGTCCCCCTCGATACGGCCTTCCTCCTG
Organism: Triticum dicoccoides; assembly: GCF_002162155.2. Taxonomy (NCBI): domain Eukaryota; kingdom Viridiplantae; phylum Streptophyta; class Magnoliopsida; order Poales; family Poaceae; genus Triticum; species Triticum dicoccoides. The sequence goes on from NW_021302783.1 coordinate 1,517, forward strand.
GTCAAGAGCGAAGATACATTTCTTTCTATGTCTGCCATTGGCAAACATTTGAAGTTATTTTGTATTATCATCACCTTGAACGAGCGAGTCGGACTTGCAATGTTGGTACCACTTAATCTCTTCCTCACGGAGCAGGCGGGCAATCTGCTCATTTAGATGGCTATTTTGCTCAATCTCAATAGCAGAAAGAGGCCTCACCTCTGCAATTTTATCGAGGGTATCGATTAAAGTAGATCGTCGCAACTTTTCTTTTTTGTACATGCCAGCAGTGTGCTTAGCCCATCCACGAAGGAATCGGCGCAAGGCGCGTATTCGATTGTTCCATCATTGAATGGGCGTGTTACCGCGAGGTTGACGTTCCCAAACCTTCTTGACCAAGTCGAGAAATCCCTCTCTAGTGAGCCATCCAAGTTCAAATTTAAACTAATGACGGCTAGACCTTGGAGTTGTTTGTCCAAAATCGGTTAGCAATGGAGCGTGATCTGATAAGCACTACTAGCAAAAGGGCTATAGATGTAATGGACACTAATGACGCACCAACACATGGTGCGCCATTAGTATACTAATGGCGCACCATGTGTTGGTGCGCCATTAGTGTCCAAATACTAATGGCGCACCGCATCCACGGTGCGCCATTAGTAACAATTTTTTTTATTTTTTTTCAAAACTACTAATGGCGCACCTGGGGATAGTGCGACATTACTAGTTAAACTAGTAATGGTGCACCACATCCACGGTGCGCCATTAGTAAAAGAAAATTCAATTTTTTTTTCAAAACTAGTAATGGCGCACTAGGGGATAGTGCGCCATTACTAGTTTTAACTAGTAATGGCGCACCACATCCACGGTGCGCCACTAGTAATGGCGCACCATGGGAGTGGTGCGCTATTACTAGTTTACTAACTTGGCCCAAAAATTCCACCGAATGCAACCCCCCTGATGGATCGCCTTTTCAGTTTTTAAAAAATAAAAGAAAATGATGAAAATGTCAAGAAAGTAAAAGAAAATAAGTTTCCCATGTGATATGTGGTCTAGTTGTGGGGAAAATTTACAAATATGAATTTCGACTTTATTTGCAAAATCTCTCTGGAATTTGTAAAATGGGCATAACTTTTGCATACGAACTCGGATTAAAAAGTTTTCTATATGAAAAATCATCTACTCGAAAAGTTACATCCTAATTTAACCGGGGTAACGTTGTTAAACATTTTCAAAATCCTTAAAAACCTAACAGAAAAAAAGTTACGGGGCTTTTAAGATCTGGAGGCAAAAAAAATTCAAAAAATTTCAAACTTACTAGTGGCGCACCGTTTGGTAGGTGCGCCACTAGTAACAGAAAAAAAATAGTTTCGATTTTTGTTTTCTGGATTTTTTTTCAAAATATGATACGTAATATGAACGGAAGTTTGAAATATTTTTCAAAATTTGATCACACTCATGAACATGAACAAAGTCCTAAACATCAACAAGGTTTAATAGGATTGATATGCTAGATATATCAACAAGTCCCTGTGAAGTGAGCTGGTGCTGGGGTTGGATAGAACTCTGAAGTTAAGCGTGCTTGGGCTGGAGTAGTGTGAGGATGGTTGACCTTTCGAGAAGTTTGACCACGGAGTGTGATTTGACCTGAGATTAAGCATATTGACCCGAGATTAAGCCATAGTGACCCGAAATTAAGAAAAAACTAAAAAAAATTGAAAAAAAATTATTACTAA
>NW_021302784.1:0-1887 GCF_002162155.2 Triticum dicoccoides
TGTATGTATGGATGTATGTATGTATGTACGTGCGTACGTACGTATGTATGTATCCCAAGATTGAGTTCAAGTTTATTTTCTGGCAAAGCAATCTCAGGCATCGGGTCCTTTTCAGTTAATTTCCATCCTGTTATTTGATTGAGTTCAGAATTTTTACCCGGGCTGTGCTCCTTGGTTGCAGCCCGAGCAAACGACGACGGTGGGGAACCAAACGTTGGCACCCCGCATCAGCTTTGCGCTCAAGTCTTTTTTGCACTCAAGATGTCACACACCATCAGCTTTGCACTCAAGATTCTTTCTTACATACTTCAGATGTGTGACCCTTTTCCACACTGGAACACTGCCCGCACAGGGTACCAGACCCACCAGATTCTTGGAAATTCTCCAAAATAATCATTGCAAACATCAGTCATTTACATTTTTTTGGAAAAGGAGGATGTACCCCAGCCTCTGCGTGATGCATGCAACAATCTTATTAATTATTCACAAAGCCATTACAAGGTAATACATCAGTAAGCCTGAAACAACCGTCATCGCAACACATGTCACTACTTCCATCCCCGTGATGAAGGAGTACCCACTGTCCGAGTCTAATACCAAACAGACATCGCACCATGCTACCTCTTGAGCACTGCGTTGGTTTTTCCTTGAAGAGGAAAGGGTGATGCAGTAAAGTAGCGTAAGTATTTCCCTCAGTTTTGAAAACTAAGGTATCAATCCAATAGGGGTCCACGTACGAGTCCCACGCACCTACACAAACAAACAAGAATCTCGCAAGCAACGCGATAAAGGGGTTGTCAATCCCTTCACGGTCACTTACGAGAGTGAGATCTGATAGAGATGATAGAATAATATTTTTGGTATTTTTATGATAAAGATGCAAAGTAAAATAAACAGAAATAGAAATAGCAAAGTGTTGGAAGATTAATATGATGAAAAATACATCCAGGGGTCATAAGTTTCACTACTGGCTTCTCTCAAAATAGCATAAGTATTGCGATGGGTAAACAAATTACTGTCGAGCAATTGATAGAATTGAACATAGTTATGAGAATATCTATGTATGATCATGTATATAGGCATCACGTCCGTGACAAGTAGACCGACTACTGCCTGCATTTAGTACTATTACTCCACACATCGACCGCTATCCAGCATGCATCTAGAGTATTAAGTTCATAAGAACAGAGTAACGCATTAGGCAAGATGACATGATTTAGAGGGATAAACTCATGCAATATGATATAAACCCCATCTTTTTATCCTTGATGGCAATAATACAATACGTGCCTTGCTGCCCCTACTGTCACTGGGAAAGGACACCGCAAGATTAAACCCAAAGCCAAGCACTTCTCCTATTGCAAGAAAGATCAATCTAGTAGGCCAAACCAAATTGATAATTCAAAGAGAATTGCAAAGATAACCAATCATACATAAAAGAATTCAGATGAGATTCAAATATTGTTCATAGATAATGTTGATCATAAACCCACAATTCATCGGATGTCGACAAACACACCGCAAAAGAAGATTACATCGAATAGATCTCCACGAGAGAGGGGGAGAACTTTGTATTGAGATCCAAAAAGAGAGAAGAAGCCATCTAGCTAATAACTATGGACCCGAAGGTCTGAGGTAAACTACTCACACTTCATTGGAGAGGCTATGGTGTTGATGTAGAAGCCCTCCATGATCAATGCCCCCTCCGGCGGAGCGCCGGAAAAGGCCCCAAGATGGGATCTCACGGGTACAGAAGGTTGCGGCAGTGGAAATAGGGTTTTAGCTCCATATCTGATGTTTTCCGGGTACATGGGTATATATAGGAGGAAGAAGTACGTCGGTGGAGCAACGAAGGGCCCACGAGGGTGGAGGGCGCGCCCAGGGGGG
>NW_021302785.1:0-895 GCF_002162155.2 Triticum dicoccoides
GTTGTGGTTCATGCGTAGGTAAGAAACGTTCTTGCTAGAAACCCATAGCAGCCACGTAAAACATGCAAACAACAATTAGAGGACGTCTAACTTGTTTTTGCAGGGTATGCTATGTGATGTGATATGGCCAAAAAGGATGTGATGAATGATATATGTGATGTATGAGATTGATCATGTTCTTGTAATAGGAATCACGACTTGCATGTCGATGAGTATGACAACCGGCAGGAGCCATAGGAGTTGTCTTTATTTATTTGTGACCTGCGTGTCAACTTAAACGTCATGTAATTACTTTACTTTATTGCTAACCGTTAGCCATAGTAGTAGAAGTAATAGTTGGCGAGACAACTTCATGAAGACACGATGATGGAGATCATGATGATGGAGATCATGGTGTCATGCCGGTGACGATGATGATCATGGAGCCCCGAAGATGGAGATCAAAAGGAGCAAAATGATATTGGCCATATCATGTCACTATTTGATTGCATGTGATGTTTATCATGTTTATACATCTTATTTGCTTAGAACGACAGTAGTAAATAAGATGATCCCTTACAACAATTTCAAGAAGTGTTCTCCCCTAACTGTGCACCGTTGCGACAGTTCGTGTTTCGAAGCACCACGTGATGATCGGGTGTTAGATTCTAACGTTCACATACAACGGGTGTAAGACAGATTTACACACGCGAAACACTTAGGGTTAACTTGACGAGCCTAGCATGTACAGACATGGCCTCGGAACACGGAGACCGAAAGGTCGAACATGAGTCGTATAGAAGATACGATCAACATGAAGATGTTCACCGATGATGACTAGTCCGTCTCACGTGATGATCGGACACGGCCTAGTTTGACTCGGATCATGTAATCACTTAGATGACTAGAGGGATGT
>NW_021302786.1:0-1373 GCF_002162155.2 Triticum dicoccoides
ATCGTGCGTGCCTGTCGTTAAAATCCTGCCGTATGTAGGTTAGTCGTGTCCTTATGAAAACCTACTAATACACGTTTTTATGAAAACACGATTACGGATACTCATCGAAACTGATATTCGCAGAGTCGACGAACAAAAGGAGCAGCGGAAGCGAGCTGAGTCGGCAAGTTGAAACCGCCATCGACCATGTGTGCCAAGTGGCCGAGGGAAGCGGCCGCCGCCGTCCATGCGTGCCAAGTCGCCGAGGGAAGCGGCCGCCGCCGAGCGCACACGCCGAGTTGTCGACTGGAAGCCGCCGTCGCCGTCTTCGCGCTGACCTCTTACAATTTTTTACTGCATTTATTTACCACGCCAGTAAATAAAAAGGAAGCGGGAAAAGTGATGGGATCGAGCAGAGAAGTCTGATCGCGACGGGACGGGAGAAGTGGATCGCGATCGTGCGAGCCTGTCGCTAAAATCCTGCCGTATGGAGGTTAATCGTGTCCTTATGAAAAACTACTAATACACGTTTTTATGAAAACACGATTACGGATACTCATCGCAACTGATATTCGCCGAGTCGACGAACGAAAGCAGCAGCGGAAGCGAGCTGAGTCGGCAAGTTGAAACCGCCATCGACCATGCGTGCCAAGTGGCCGAGGGAAGCGGCCGCCGCCGTCCATGCGTCAGAAGTCGCCGAGGGGAGCGGCCGCCGCCGAGCGCACACGCCGAGTTGTCGACTGGAAGCCGCCGTCGCCGTCTTCGCGCTGACCTCTTACAATTTTTTACTGCATTTATTTACCACGCCAGAAAATAAAAAGGAAGCGGGAAAAGTGATGGGATCGAGCAGAGAAGTCCGATCGCGGCGGGACGGGAGAAGTGGATCGCGATCGTGCGTGCCTGTCGCTATAATCCTGCCGTATGGAGGTTAGTCATGTCCTTATGAAAAACTACTAATACACGTTTTTATGAAAACACGATTACGGATACTCATCGCAACTGATATTCGCCGAGTCGACGAACAAAAGCAGCAGCGGAAGCGAGCTGAGTCGGCAAGTTGAAACCGCCATCGACCATGTGTGCCAAGTGGCCGAGGGAAGCGGCCGCCGCCGTCCATGCGTGCCAAGTCGCCGAGGGAAGCGGCCGCCGCCGAGCGCACACGCCGAGTTGTCGACTAGAAGCCGCCGTTGCCGTCTTCGCGCTAACCTCTTACAATTTTTACTGCATTTATTTACCACGCCGGAAAATAAAAAGGAAGTGGGAAAAGTGATGGGATCGAGCAGAGAAGTCCAATCGCGACGGGACGGGAGAAGTGGATCGCGATCGTGCGTGCCTGTCGTTAAAATCCTGCCGTATGGAGGTTAGTCGTGTCCTTATGAAAAACTACTAATACA
>NW_021302787.1:0-1067 GCF_002162155.2 Triticum dicoccoides
CAATCGCTAAACCAATCTCCCGAGGTTATTGACCACGCCGGAGCACGATCAACCTGACCACGAAGGTCTATTCCTGCAAGCAATCGAAGAACAAGCAAGAATATGATAAAAGCAATCTGAATATTGCGAATATATATGAAGTATTGATAAAGGTGGGGATCCGGAAGCGGTCTTGGTCTGGTCGTTGGACACAAACGAAGTACACGAAGTTGCAATGGCTAACTTTTAACTAAACAAATCCCAAGGAAAAGCTACTAGATGGATCTACTTATATAGGAGCAAGGGGTGGCGGCCAATGAGGTGGGAGGACGTCCCAAGGCAGCCTAAAACTAAATCTAGGTCGTACAAGGCCAATGGGCCCAAGTGGAGGTGATGTAACACCTTTGGACTTGTAGTTTGACTCGGATTCTGCTGCAGCATCAGATTGTTTCGTCCACAACTCAACGCTCCGGACGAATTTGAAGGTGATTCCAATTGGGTTGGAAGGTGCACGAAATCTAGTTTCCAACAAAAGAAGAATCACCCAATTCGGAGTCCGTATGAAAAACTTGTGTGCGTTATGAGTCAGGTGTGTCTGTGCAGTCCGAATCTGAATCCAGAACGTGAGAGACCTGGACTCTATCTTCTCTTGGGCCAAAAGTGACGTGAGAGAACTTTTTGGACAGCAAATAAACATCTCTTTCTTCCTTATCTTCATATGTGGATTGTACAAATGTCCCATACACCTGCAATTAGACAAAACACAAAAGTGTGTGAAGTATTTTTGTTCTGGATAACATAAATAGATTATTGAATAGTTTGCACTAGAAATCACCTGACAAATATGCATATATGCAATATTTTTGGTCATATCCAAGGTAGTCATGTCCTCATCAGATGGTGGAGAAGCTTTCTCTCACCACAAGACCACATCCACATCCTTACTACATCCAATGGTTCAACAACAGCGGCAAGGTTAAGGTAACACGTACTGTTCGTGTGCATTTTAGTATCTCTACATATGCTGATTATGTTGATTGTGATGTGGTACCTATGCAAGCATGTTCCTTATTACTTGGTAGACCATG
>NW_021302788.1:0-2683 GCF_002162155.2 Triticum dicoccoides
ATTCCAAAGTTTAATCTTGATAGAGTTCTTGATTTTGATCTAGAGAATATTTATATGTATTGTGCGGTGAATTGCATTGAAAATCCTTATATTGCCAACTACATAAAGAAAAGGAAACAAATAGAAGATGAAGAGAATACTAATGAAAGGGAAGAGACTTCCCAATATCCTCCTATTATCTCTTATGATGAATCAGGCAACGAGGAGGAGCCTCCTATTCAACCAATCTCATTAATAAGGAGCTCCAAAAAGAGGATTGAACCCACACACGATGTGGTAAAGAAGAAGAAAAGAAAAAGGAAGAGAGGTAAAAAGGTATCTCTCCCAAATAAAGTTGCTCCTATTATTGTTGTGCCTCATGAAAATGAAGATGATACACTTGATGATGATCTCGTTATGCCTATTGCTTGTTGTGATGATTATGATTGGGAAGATAATGATACTTCTTATGATCTTGAAAATCTTTTTGGCACATGCCTGGAAGAATATAATAATTGCTATACTATTGGTGCTATCCATGCTATTAATGATGAGAGTGATTATGCTTATGATACGAAAAGGCCCAAGCTTGGGGAAGCTATGTTTGATGAGGATGCCATATTTGAGAATATATTTGCTGCAATTAATGTCTGTCCCAAGCTTGGGGATTCTATGTTTAATAATGATGATATTTTTAGCCTTCTATGTTTTGATATGCAAAGTGATTATGATGAGAACAAAGTTGCTACTTATGATGATTATTGTGATGAAACTTATGCTATACAAAGTAGTGATGATTATATTTATAAAACTTGTCATGATTATGATTACCCCTTCTCTGAACATTACTCTTTTAATATGGAAACAATTTATAGTATTCGACTTTCCTATGATACTCCCACTATTCCGAATGAGAAGAATTTTGCCTATGTGGAGAGTAATAAATTTTCTATGCTTGTAGATCATGAAAAGAATGCTTTAGGTGCAGGTTATATTGTTGAATTCATTCATGATGCTACTGAAAATTATTAAGAGGGAGGAACATATGCTTGTAGGAATTGCAATAATATCAAGTTTCCTCTCTATGTGCTTAAAATTTTGAAGTTATGCTTGTTTTACCTTCCTATGCAAGTTGATTCTTGTCCCCACAAGTTTTTTTCTCACAAAATACCTATGCATAAGAAGTGGGTTAGACTTAAATGTGCTAGTCATATTCTTCATGATGCTCTCTTTATGTTACAATTCTTATCTTTTATGTGAGCATCATTGAAATCATCATGCCTAGCTAGGGGCGTTAAACGATAGCGCTTGTTGGGAGGCAACACAATTTTATTTTTGTTCCTTGACTTTTGTTCCTGTTTAGTAATAAATAATTCATATAGCCTCTGTTTAGATGTGGTTTTATGTGTTTAATTAGTGTTTGTGCCAAGTTAAACCTATTAGATCTTCTTGGAAGATAGTTATTTGATCTTGCTGTAATTTCCAGAATCTTTGCGCTCAGTGCCCGAATTGTCAAAAATCACCAGAACGTGATAAAATAGTGATTCCAATTTCTGCTTATCAACAAACAAATTGCCCAGGTCGTCTAATTTTGGTAGAAGTTTTTGGGTTCCATAAGTTTGCGTTAGTAACAGATTACTACAGACTGTTCTGTTTTTGACAGATTCTGTTTTGCGTGTGTTGTTTGCTTATTTTGATGAATCTATGGCTAGTAAAATAGTTTATAAACCATAGAGAAGTTGGAATACAGTAGGTTTAACGCCAATACAAATAAAGAACAAGTTCACTACAGTACCTTAAAGTAGTCTTTTGTTTTCTTTCTCTAACGGAGCTCACGAGATTTTTATTGAGTTTTGTGTTGTGAAGTTTTCAAGTTTTGGGTGAATTCTTTTGATGGATTATGGAACAAGGAGTGGCAAGAGCCTAAGCTTGGGGATGCCCATGGCATCCCCAAGATAATCCAAGGACACAAAAAAGTCAAAGCTTGGGGATGCCCCGGAAGGCATCCCCTCTTTCGTCCACTTCCATCGGTAATTTACTTGGAGCTATATTTTTATTCACCACATGATATGTGTTTTGCTTGGAGCGTCTTGTATTATTTGTGTATTTGCTTGTTAGTCTACCACAATCATCCTTTCTGTACACACCTTTTGAGAGATCCATGTATGAATTGAAATTTGTTAGAATACTCTATGTGCTTCACTTATATCTTTTGAGCTTGATAGTTTACTCTATGTGCTTCACTTATATCTTTTTGAGCGTGATAATTTTTGCTCTAGTGCTTCACTTAGATATTTTAGAGCACGATGGTGGTTTGTTTTAAAGAAACTTGATCTCTCATGCTTCACTTAGATTATTTTGAGAGTCGTTAATAGCATGGTAATTTGCTTAATGTTAATATACTTGGTATTCAAGATATGTGAAACTTTCTTTTTAGTGGGTTGAATACTAAGATAAGTTTGATGCTTGATAATTGTTTTGAGATATGGAGGTGATAATATCATAGTCGTGCTAGTTGAGTAGTTGTGAATTTGAGAAATACTTGTGTTGAAGTTAGCAAGTCCCGTAGCATGCACGTATGGTTAAAGTTGTGTAACAAATTTGAAGCATGAAGTGTACCTGGCTTGTGCATCCTTATGAGTGGCGGTCGGGGACGAGTGATGGTCTTTTCCTACCAATCTATACCCCTAGGAGCATGCGCATA
>NW_021302788.1:5336-10495 GCF_002162155.2 Triticum dicoccoides
TATAATCATGCCCACGGATACTTGAGGTGACATTGAAGTATCTAGGTGACATTAGGGTTTTGGTTGATTTGTATCTTAAGGTGTTATTCTAGTACGAACTCTAGGGCTGTTTGTGACACTTATAGGAATAGCCCAACGGATTGATTGGAAAGAATAACTTTGAGGTGGTTTCGTACCCTACCATAATCTCTTCGTTCGTTCTCCGCTATTAGTGACTTTGGAGTGACTCTTTGTTGCATGTTAAGGGATAATTTTATGATCCAATTATGTTAGTATTGTTGAGAGGACTTACACTAGTGAAAGTATGAACCCTAGGCCTTATTTCCTATCATTGCAATACCGTTTACGCTCACTTTTATCATTAGTTACCTTGCTGTTTTTATATTTTCAGATTACAAATACCTTTATCTACCATCCATATTGCACTTGTATCACCATCTCTTCGCCGAACTAGTGCACCTATACAATTTACCATTGTATTGGATGTGTTGGGGACACAAGATACTCTTTGTTATTTGGTTGCAGGGTTGCTTGAGAAAGACCATCTTCATCCTACGCCTCCTACGGATTGATAAACCTTAGGTCATCCACTTGAGGGAAATTTGCTACTGTCCTACAAACCTCTGCACTTGGAGGCCCAACAACGTCTACAAGAAGAAGGTTGTGTAGTAGACATCAACCCATCATTGGAATATACAAGCCAAGTTCTATAATGAAAAATTCCCACTAGTATATGAAAGTGATAACATGAGAGACTCTCTACTATGAAGATCATGGTGCTACTTTGAAGCACAAGTGTGGGAAAAGGATAGTAACATTGTCCCTTCTCTCTTTTTCTCTCATTTTTTATTTTTTTTTATTTGGGAATTTTCTCTTTTTTTGGCCTCTTTTCTTTCTTTCTTTTTTATTTTTCGTCCGGAGTCTCATCCCGACTTGTGGGGGAATCATAGTCTCCATCATCCTTTCCTCACTGGGACAATGCTCTAATAATGATGATCATCACACTTTTATTTTTCTTACAACTCAACAATTACAACTCGATACTTAGAACAAAATATGACTCTATGTGAATGCCTCCGGCGGTGTACCGGGATATGCAATGATGCATGAGTGACAAGTATGAAAGAATTATGAACGGTGGCTTTGCCACAAATACCATGTCAACTACATGATCATGCTAAGCAATATGACAATGATGGAGTGTGTCATAAACGGAACGGTGGAAAGTTGCATGGCAATATATCTCGGAATGGCTATGGAATTGCCATAATAGGTAGGTATGGTGGCTGTTTTGAGGAAGGTATATGGTGGGTGTATGATACCGGCGAAAGGTGCGCAGTATTAAAGAGGCTAGCAAAGGTGGAAGGGTGAGAGTGCGTATAATCCATGGACTCGACATTAGTCATAAAGAACTCATATACTTATTGCAAAAATCTACAAGTTATCAAAGCAAAGTATTACGCGCATGCTCCTAGGGGGATAGATTGGTAGGAAAAGACCATCGCTCGTCCCCGACCGCCACTCATAAGGAAGATAATCAATAAATAAATCATGCTCCGACTTCATCACATAACGGTTCACCATACGTGCATGCTACGGGCATCGCAAGATTCAACACAACTATTTATCAAATTCACAACTACTCAACTAGCATGACTTTAATATCACCATCTCCATATCTCAAAACAATTATCAAGTATCAAACTTCTCATAGTATTCAACACACTCATAAGAGAGTTTTATTATTAATCTTGCATGCCAAGCATATTAGGATTTTAAGAATATTACCAAGCTATTAAGACTCTCAAAATAATCTAAGTGAAGCATGAGAGATCAATAGTTTCTATAAAACAAATCCACCACCGTGCTCTAAAAGATATAAGTGAAGCACTAGAGCAAAATTATATAACTCAAAAGATATAAGCGAAGCACATAGAGTATTCTAACAAATTCCAAATCATCTATGGCTCTCTCAAAAGGTGTGTACAGCAAGGATGATTGTGGTAAACTAACAATCAAACACTCAAATCTTACAAGACGCTCCAAGCAAAACACATATCATGTGGTAAATAAAAATATAGCTCCAAGTAAAGTTACCGATAGAAGTAGACGAAAGAGGGGATGCCTTCCGGGGCATCCCCAAGCTTTGGCTTTTAGGTGTCCTTATGTTATCTTGGGGGTGCCATGGGAATCCCCAAGGTTAGGCTCTTGCCACTCCTTGTTCCATAATCCATCAAATCTTTACCCAAAACTTGAAAACTTCACAACACAAAACTTAAAGTAGAAAATCTCGTGAGCTCCGTTAGCGAAAGAAAACAAAAGACCACTTCAAGGTACTGTAATGAACTCATTATTTATTTATATGGGTGTTATACCTAATCTATTCCAACTTATCTATGGTTTATAAACTATTTTACTAGCCATAGATTCATCAAAATAAGCAAACAACACACGAAAAACAGAATCTGTTAAAAACAGAACAATCTGTAGTAATCTGTAGCTAGCGCAAGATCTGGAACCCCAAAAATTCTAAAATAAATTGCTGGACGTGACGAATTTATCTATTAATCATCTGAAAAAATAATTAACTAAATAGCACTTTCCAAATAAAAATTACAGCAGTTCTCGTGAGCGCTAAAGTTTCTGTTTTTTACAGCAAGTTCAACAAGACTTTCCCCAAGTCTTCCCAACGGTTCTACTTTGCACAAACACTAATTAAACACAAAAAACACAACCAAAACAGAGGATAGATAATTTATTTATTACTAAACAGGAGCAAAAAGCAAGGAATAAAAATAAAATTGGGTTGCCTCCCAACAAGCGCTATCGTTTAACGCCCCTAGCTAGGCATAACAAGCAAGAATAGATCTAGGTATTGCCATCTTTGGTAGGCAATCCATAAGTGGCTCTCATAATAGATTCATAAGGTAATTTAATTTTCTTTCTAGGAAAGTGTTCCATGCCTTTCCTTAATGGAAATTGGAATCTAATATTTCCTTCCTTCATATCAATAATTGCACCAATCGTTCTAAGGAAAGGTCTACCAAGAATAATAGGACATGAAGGATTGCAATCTATGTCAAGAACAATAAAATCTACGGGCACATAATTCCTATTTGCAACAATAAGAACATCATTAATTCTTCCGATAGGTTTCTTAATAGTGGAATCCGCAAGGTGCAAGTTTAGAGAGCAATCATCAAAATCACGGAAACCTAACAAATCACACAAAGTCTTTGGAATCGTGGAAACACTAGCACCCAAATCACATAAAGCATAGCATTCATGATCTTTAATTTTAATCTTAATAGTTGGTTCCCACTCATCATAAAGTTTTCTAGGGATAGAAACTTCCAATTCAAGTTTTTCTTCATAAGATTGCATCAAGGCATCAACGATATGTTTAGTAAACGCTTTATTTTGACTATAAGCGTGAGGAGAATTTAGCACGGATTGCAACAAGGAAATACAATCGATCAAAGAGCAATTTTCATAGTTAAATTCCTTGAAATCCATAATAGTGGGTTTAGCAACATCTAGGGTTTTAATTTCTTCAATCCCACTTTTATCAAATTTAGCATCAAGATCAAAAGATTCAGAATTCTTGGAACGCCTTCTAGGTAAAGGTGGATCATATTCAGTCCCATCATTATCAAGATTCATATTGCAAAACAAAGATTTAATAGGGGACACATCAATAACTTTTAGATCTTCATCATTATTTTCATAGGAACTAGAAGAACATGCTTTTATAAAGGCGTCTTTCTTAGCACGCATCCTAGCGGTTCTTTGTTTGCACTCATCAATGGAAATTCTCATGGACTTGAGAGACTCATTGATATCATGCTTAGGTGGAATAGATCTAAGTTTCAAAGAATCAACATCAAGAGCAATTCTATCAACGTTCCTAGCCAAATCATCAATCTTAAGCAATTTTTCTTCAATCATAGCATTAAAATTCTTTTGCGAAGTAATAAATTCTTTAATATTAGAATCAAAATCAGAGGGAGTCTTATTATAATTTCCATAAGAATTGTTGTAGGAATTACCATAATTATTAGAGGGATTACTAGGATAAGGCCTAGGATTAAAATTTCCTCTATACGCGTTGTTACCAAAATTGTTCCTACCAACAAAATTCACATCCATAGATTCATTATTATTCTCAATCAAAGTAGACAAGGGCATATCATTAGGATCAGAAGAAACACTCTTATTAGCAAATAATTTCATAAGTTCATCCATCTTTCCACTCAAAACATTAATTTATTCTATCGCATGCACCTTATTATTAGTAGATCTTTCAGTATGCCATTGAGAATAATTAACCATAATATTATCTAGGAGTTTAGTAGTTTCTCCTAAAGTGATTTCCATAAAAGTGCCTCCGGCGGCCGAATTCAAAAGATTTCTAGAAGCAAAATTCAATCCGGCATAAATTTTTTGTATAATCATCCATAAATTTAAACCATGAGTAGGGCAATTACGTATCATTAATCTCATTCTCTCCCAAGATTGTGCAACATGTTCATGATCAAGTTGCTTAAAGTTCATAATATCGTTTCTAAGAGAGATGATCTTAGCAGGAGGAAAATACTTAGAGATAAAAGCATCTTTGCACTTATTCCATGAATCAATACTATTTTTAGGCAAAGACGAAAACCAAGCTCTAGCATGATCTCTAAGTGAAAAAGAAAATAGCTTTAATTTAACAATATCATTATCCACATAGTTCTTCTTTTGCATGTCACACAAATCAACGAAGCTATTTAGATGGGTAGCGACATCTTCACTAGGAAGGCCGGAGAACGAATATTTCATAACAAGATTCAGCAAAGCAGCATTAATTTCACAAGATTCAGCATCGGTAAGAGGAGCAATCGGAGTGTTAATAAAATCATTGTTGTTGGTATTGGTGAAGTCACACAATTTAGTATTATCTTGAGCCATCGTGACACACAAGCAAACAAAAAGCAAGCGGACAAAAAGAGGCAAAAAGAGAAAGAGAGGGAGGATAGAGAGAGAGGGCGAATAAAACGGCAAGGGTGAAGTGGGGGAGAGGAAAATAAGAGGCAAATGGCAAATAATGTAATGCAGGAGATAAGGGTATGTGATGGGTACTTGGTATGTTGACTTTTGTGAAGACCTCCCCGGCAACG
>NW_021302789.1:0-1423 GCF_002162155.2 Triticum dicoccoides
AATTTAAATCAGGAAATTCCAGAATATTATTTAAACTTCAAAAATTCATAACTTTTATTCTGTAACTCCAAATTAGACAAATTATATATGAAAAATGATCAGAAAAATCCAATCTATCCATCTGTACTATTTTCATGCATGATCAAACAAGTTAAGTTGATGTTTTAAGCAGAACAAGGAAAAGCACTTTAAAAGGCCATGTTTGAGTTTGAAATTTGAATCTTTGATTCAAATTTGTTCAAACCCTTCTGGTTTTAGTTGCATTAGCCCAACACACTCATATTGCCATGTTTCATGCATGCATCATATTGTTGCACATTGTTTGGTGATGGTTGTGTATCGGTGTCCTTTGCGACAGGTTCTGCCTCCAAGGAGTACCGTGATTACCCTAACGAAGAACCGTATCAGTGCATCGAACCATCAGGCAAGCAACCAACCTTTTGATCATATCGATACAATCCCATGATCCCGCTCCTGCTCTCTTTTACTGCATTAAGACAACGCGTTTCAAACTGCTGTGTGCTACGGTAGTTGAACCCATTTCCTCTGCATGACCTGTCATTGCCACAGTAACTAGATGAAACCCACTAGCATGTGTAGGAGTTGATTGAGCCATATGTATGTGTTGTTCCTACCTTGCTATGCCTGCTATGCTTAGAGTCGCGTCAGGTCTGGTTCATCTGGGTGATGGGCTAGAGTGAAATGATTATGTCGGTAATGAGAGTGGTGTGGTGAACACGATTTGGTAAAGGTATTGATGAGAGGCCATGTAGGAGTACATGGTGGGTTGTTTCATTGAAGCCGACCTTAAGCACTGAGATCTGTATGTGTGATTTAAGATACAGCTACTACCATGCATTGGGCCCTGAAATATGACCCCGCTCGACTTCTTATTCACCCTAGCTCTCTGTCCAGGAGTTGCAAGTAGTTTCTGGTGTTTGTAGCCTACTGGAGGCCGTGGACAGCGCTGACCCTAGGGGTGGGCTGTGATGCGGTAGGTACGTGGCACGGTGTACCGAATACCCGTTAGGTATCTCGGGAACCCTGTTCACATCGTTCGGGGCCGTATGGGAAACCTCGGCCGGACTCCCTGCGGATGGAACCTGAATAGGCGATAAACCTGGACTAGAGGCTTAAGTGTTTAGGTAGGTCGTGGTCTACACCCACGTCGGCTTTCGCTTGAAGTCTGCCGAGCACATGTCGTGTGCAGACGCTAAGTGGTGGAAACATGTATGAAGAAGTACACCCCTGCAGGGTTATCATGATCTATTCGAATAGCCGCGTCCGCGGTAAAGGACTACTTGGTTGCCTATACAGTTCATAGACAAGTAAATGGAAACTGCTAAAAGCCTCAAGATAAGTGTGAGTGCCGAGGATGGCTCTTCCGTAGGAAGACGGAGGCGGATCCTCGGTAGTGTATTGA
>NW_021302790.1:0-1413 GCF_002162155.2 Triticum dicoccoides
GACGGGACGCGTGGCGAACTATGACGGCGGCTGGTGGCGATGCTGGAATCCTAACCGGCAGTGCTGCAACCAGGGGGTAAGAGACAGGGACGAACGGCTTTCTTTTGAGCAGCCCCGGCGAGCTGCGACGGCGAGGGCCCCGGTGAGCTGCGACGGCGAGTAGCCTGGGCGAACTGCGAAGGGGCGGCCCTGGGCGGAGGTTGACCTGTGGAGATTTTTTCTTCTCTCGCGCGCGTGCGGTAGGAGGAAGACGACCCGGGGGAACGCGAGGGCAAATCTCACCCGTTGATGCACGCATATCCGACGCTTGGCAGCTGACCGGCCCAAATTTGGGCCGGCGCGCCGGCGCCTATCAGCGCCCATACAATATCGCATGTACACATTTTTTGCTTGTAACACTATATCTTTTAATCTCAGTCGTCTATATCTAAAATTTAATGGTTAAGATAATTTAGTCTGGCCCCTAAAAAAGATAATTTAATCTGTATGGACCAACGTGATGACTTATTTGTCTCTTAATAGAAGATTTCCTATAATCATAGTACGCAACTCTTCAACCTTTATTTTTCAAATTCGTAGTCAATGTTTTTTTTGCTTATATAAGGAGATAAAACCGAAATATTTGTTTCCTTGTTTAATTTCCGAATCATATTAGGAAACTCTCGGGCCGTTTTTTTTCCTTTCCAACCGTTTAATAGTCAATCTCTTTTTGCTTATAATAAGGAGATAAATCCGAGTCTTATGTGGAGCCCCTTTTTTAGAGAAAGAGTCGTGAAGAGATTAGAAAACCTCTAGCAGAATTTTATTTTCTTTCTAATTTCGTAGTCAATCTCGTTAATCTATTCCCATGTTGGTACGTGCCTGATTGTAACAAAAAGCTTCCTTGTACATACTTTCAAGTGGTTGCGCGTGTCTATTTTACATGACAATTGTTGTACCTAAAGTTTTTCGTGTTTTAATCTTCTTTTTTAATAGAAAAATATGCTACTTCGAAGAAAGATGTGCCCACCTGTTTTTACATGCCATACCAAATTGTTTGTACACAACTATATTTGTATGTAACGCTATATATTTTAAATATTAACCGTTGATGTATAAAATTGACGATCAAGATAATTTAATACATGTGGATGAACGTGATAGCTTGTTTGACTTCTGTATTATGTATATATAATAGATGTGATAAAGCAATCTTCAACACATTTGGTTATCTTCGAGGGTTCTCGCATGTGATAATGGAAGTTGATTGCATGGAACACTCGCCACAATTCTCACTTAATTTTGGCTTATATCCTGTTACAAATAGTAGCACTCGGTAATATTTCCTCTTTTTTTGTTATTCAGCATGTAAACAGCTCAGCAAACCTTGCGACGCATCTTCGTGCGAACCGTGCTTGCTGCACTTTGAATGTG
>NW_021302791.1:0-1526 GCF_002162155.2 Triticum dicoccoides
GCAAAACTATCAACATGAAGCAAGTAGGGTGAATCTCGGGTTCAAAACCCAGGGATAGAATACCTATTACTAAGTAGCATCACGGGATGCTTTCGAGAATGATGGCCAGAATCATCACACTGGGAACACAAATCATGGCTAAATTACTAGATGATCCCCTAAGACACCTAGGGTCACAATAATAACTCCAACATAATGTCAAGGCAATAGAATACCTCAACTCAACAATTAGTGTGATTGAGCTGGCATAAAGGAACATCGAAACCAGAGGGAAAGGATTTTGCAAATGCATCAGACTATTTAGAAACCTGGAATGACTCGGACAGCATAACGGCTGTAAATGCTCAGAAAAGATTTGAGACATTCACAAAAATGGTGGCATAACCACTCAGAAGCACAATATCAAGGTCTCGAGATCAATAATTAACATACAGAAGTACTAGGAACTGAAACGAGGCTTAAGTCCAACAATCTATAAGTCTACGGATTAGTAACACGTGATCCTGATAGAAAGAAAATATAGCCTAGTTCTTAATCCCCGCAGGAAAGATAAGATGACTCAGATCAGAAGGCATAAGGTATAAGGAGTAAAAAGAGCCTTACGTTCCATCCCACAATCAATTCCCTTATATAACTAAAGAATTTCTAGACTCAACTTCGACCAGTTTGGCTTGGTAATCCTACAGGCAGTCAAGCTCTGATACCAACGCTGTCAGGACCCCGACTCAATGCCACATCGACCTAGCATGTAACACCTCATATCACTTTGCGGCCTCACGCACGGTATTCCCACGGGTGTCGCCTTAACTTTGCCCGGGACCGTTTGCGCCTTTTGGCACACGTATATGACAGTGTCGCTAGCATCCATATGATAAGGAGCCCGGGCTGACATGGCTAGTCGTAAACCCAAAGTGGCACAGACTTACAGGGACAGGCATCCATGACCCAGCATCGAACGTGTCGGTCATCAGCGAGTGAATCCAGGCTGTAGCACTGGGCTAGCAGGACTCCGGTGAACCGGACTGTAGCGGGCTAACAGGACTCCGGTATTCATCGCGTGACATTTCCCCGAAGGGACAGACACAGGAACAAAGAAGGACACATGCCGGCCAGCCTAAGTGTTCCGGAGCAGTAGCAAGCTACCAAGGCTCAATGGAAACACTAGGAGACATTTCCCGGTAAGAGAGGCTACTAAAGATAAACAACTAGATGGTCAGATCCCACACATACCAAGCATTTCAATAACATACACACAATATGCTCGATATGTGCAAATACAACATGGCATCACAACATGACTCTATGACTCAAGTATTTAATCAATAGGCTCCGAGGAGCGAGATATTACAAACATGGGTCTCATGACCCAACACTCAGAGCATACAAGTCAAAGCACAAGCGGAAGCTATCATGTCTGGGTACAGACATCTATAAATGAAAAAGGCTGAGAAGCCTGACTATCTACCAGATCCTGCCGAGGGCACAAGATCGTAGCTGAGGTAACAAGCTAAACGTCGAAGTCCACG
>NW_021302792.1:0-1335 GCF_002162155.2 Triticum dicoccoides
CATCGAAAGTTGATAGGGCAGAAATTTGAATGATGCGTCGCCGGCACGAAGGCCGTGCGATCCGTCGAGTTATCATGAATCATCGGATCAGCGAGCAGAGCCCGCGTCAGCCTTTTATCTAATAAATGCGCCCCTCCCAGAAGTCGGTGTTTGTTGCACGTATTAGCTCTAGAATTACTACGGTTATCCGAGTAGCACGTACCATCAAACAAACTATAACTGATTTAATGAGCCATTCGCAGTTTCACAGTTCAAATTGGTTCATACTTGCACATGCATGGCTTAATCTTTGAGACAAGCATATGACTACTGGCAGGATCAACCAGGTAGCACGTCCTTGGTGACTACCAGCACGGCCATCGTTCTGCGCTTCCACTTTCGTGGAAACTCAAAGGCAACAGCCGGGCCGGTTGTCGCTCTTGAGCGGCACAACTCATCGTCCTTGAGGATCGGCGCAGAGAGTTGCGTATCCTACCACGTAACTGTGGAGAGGTAGAGGCAACTCCTGTTCCGGTTGTTCTCAGTTCGGAGAGCTTTGGGTCGGGTCGAGGCAACCGAAAGGGCCACGACCCTTTATCGTGAGCAGCATCCGAGACCAAAAGCGGGAGCGAGGTTGCCTTGATAGCAACAGGCACGTAATGTGCCAGCCCCACGAGGCAACGCCGCAAGCGCTATTTGGCCGCAGCGGCACACCCAATGGGCGTCCGCCGCGAGGCAACAATTATCCGAAGCACCACTTCCCGTAGGTCGGGTACTAGCACGCAAGCACTATTAATCCAGCGAGTAAAAGCCACACGAGGGACGGGACACGGCGTCGGTAGTCGGCCGCAGTACAACGGGGGATCTACCGGCAGACACGGGTCCAAAGCTACTCATGCGCTTAGTAGCCAACAAGCGGTCAAACCAACCAAGCCTCCGCCCGTGCATAGCACGGGAGGATCACTTGCACGAAGGCGTCCTGCAAGGCCAAATCACGCGTGTCACACCAGCAGCAATAAAGATACGGATGCAACGATTTTCCAAAGGCAACTTTATCGGGACATCGGTGCAACGTTGTTGGACGGTCTTATCGTGCACGAAACGGGCTACTTTCCTGTTTCCCGAGCCGCATTCGGCTGTTGGGTCAGAATTTCACTTGAGACGTACAGGGGACCGGGACAGCGATGACGTTGCCACCGAGGGGCAACGTTTTTCCGAAGGCGACATTGGAGGGACATCGTTGCGACTGTTTACCGTCGGTCGGATCGTGCACGCAACGGGGTACTTTCCTGTTTCCCGAGCCACCTTCGGCTGTTGGGTCAGAATTTCTCACGAGACGTACACGGGACCGGGCCA
>NW_021302793.1:0-1094 GCF_002162155.2 Triticum dicoccoides
TCCTCCCTTTCCCAAGTTGCTTCATCCTCGGAATGGTGCGACCATTGAACCTTGAGAAACTTGATATTATGACGTCGCGTGGTACGTTCGGCTTGATCGAGGATACGAATGGGGTACTCTCGATATGTAAGATCATCTTGGAGATCAAGCGTTTCGTGGTCCACTTCACGGATAGGATCCGAGAAGCAACGCCTGAGTTGAGAAACGTGGAAGACATCGTGAACTCTGGAGAGGTGCGGAGGTAGTTCCAACTGGTAGGCAACTTCTCCTCGTTTGGCAAGAATGCGAAAAGGTCCAATGTAACGAGGAGCCAATTTGCCTTTGATACCGAAACGATGGGTTCCCTTCAGAGGGGTGACCCGAAGATAAGCCTTCTCGTCAACCTCGAAGGTCATAGCCTTATGTTTTCGGTCATAATGACTCTTTTGACGAGATTGGGCTGTTTTCAACTTTTCACGAACGATACGAACTTGCTCTTCTGCTTCCTGAATCATATCCGGGCCAAAGAATTGTCTTTCCCCGGTCTCTGACCAGTTAAGGGGTGTTCGACATCGTCGTCCATAGAGAACTTCAAAAGGGGCTTTACCCAAGCTAGATTGATAGCTGTTGTTGTAAGCGAATTCAGCAAATGGAAGGCACTTCTCCCAGTCCATTCCGAACGAGATAACGGAGGCTCGAAGCATGTCTTCTAGAATTTGGTTGACGCGTTCCACTTGACCGCTCGACTGAGGGTGGAAAGCGGTGCTAAAGGAGAGACGGGTTCCCATAGCATTTTGGAAACTTTCCCAAAATCGAGAGGTGAAAAGACTTCCTCGATCCGAGTTAATTTCCAAAGGAACACCATGGAGAGACACTATTCGGGAGATGTATAAGTCTGCCAGTTGACTAGCGGTTATACTCTCTCGAACAGGTAGGAAATGAGCTACTTTGGAAAGACGATCGACAACGACGAAGATAGCATTATTCCCTCTCTTGGTCCTGGGAAAACCGGTAATGAAATCCATACCAATTTTATCCCATTTCCATTCAGGGATAGCTAAGGGTTGAAGGGTGCCAGCAGGCCGTTGATGCTCTGCTTTTACACGACGACAGAC
>NW_021302794.1:0-2106 GCF_002162155.2 Triticum dicoccoides
TATTTTTTTGGAAATCCCGGAGTACCCATGTGATCTTCCTATGGACCGCCACCCAGGCTCAAAGGGAACTGAGATTTTCCATGGTAGAAACTTCCGTGTGCAGCCACAAGCTATTATGGGCTCTAGCATAGTTGAGTAAGTTACGTGAAGCTCTTGAAGAGGTAGATCAGCAGGTAGTGGGTTTGTAGGTTTGGTATGGTCTACCCGGAGTAGAGAGTTAATATTTCTGAAAGACCGTATCTCGGTCATCCGTTTCTCAAACATCATGTAGTGCGAGAAATCCAACGGAGGCGATCGAGTCTTGTGGAGGAAAGTGCACAAACCTCTGCAGAGTGTATAAACCAATCATGGTTATCCGTGTCCCCGGGTATGGACAATCTTGAGTATCTAGTACTTGGAGTATCTTTAGTATCTCACCACCCTTAATTAATATTGTTGGGTTGTTAATCACTTTAATTGGGATTGAGTTGGAGGAACCTTCTCAATGATGTTTCAACTACCATGATAGTTAAATTAAAATCTATTCCTTTGTTGTAGGGGAAAATTGGCTTTTCGCAAAAACTATAACCATAGAGCTTTTCACCAGCCAAATATGCATGTAGTGATAGCATTTTTCTGTTCTTGCTCTATTGTGTTACTTTGCCAGCATATTCCATGTGCTGACCCGTTTTCGGGCTGCAATGTATTATGTTGCAGACTTTTCAGATGAGGAGTAAGGTTCGTGAGGTCGTTGCCGTGCAGCTCAGCTATGTCGTTGGAGTTGATGGAGTCACTTTATCTTCCAAGCCTTCCGTTGTTATCGTGTTAGATGGCCTTAAGCCATATTTATTCTAATCAGATCTCTTTTGAGACATCCGATGTAATAAGTGTGTGATTGCTACTCTATTATAAATCCTTCGAGTACTGTGTGTGTCAGCATTACCGATCCAGGGATGACACTGAAGCACAAAGACTTGACCGTTTGAGGTCGGGTCGCTACAAAGATGGTATCAGAGCACACGCTGAGTGTAGAACACGACCACTAAGCTAAAGCCCTAGATCACTATTCTCTTCTTATTTCTGACTCCTCTCCATTTTCTACTCTTTAGGATGGCGGAGATGAAGAACAAGTTTGCACAACCGGATGAAGACGCACCTTTTGGACGACGCTTGAAGGAAGTCACTAGGTACTTGAATATAGGAATACCAAGCTTCACTGGGACAAACAACGCCACTTTACCAGAAGAGGAGCGATGGATGATTCAAGTTCAAGTTCTAGGAAGGACATTCACGCCAGTCACTAAGCCCATAGAATTTTCCTTCGACGCACCAACCTGGAGTTTAGGAAAGAGTATGGCAGCTCACATCACCATGGGACGCATTGGAGAAGTATATCACAAGGATCTTAAGGACACTATCTACCAGATATGTGGGCACCGAGACGAGCAATGGGAAATGATCAGCACCAGGACAGATAGATCAATTGCAGCTTTCATCCAGGAACTAAACCAGCACATTCGACGCTAGGAGAATCAGATGTGCGCAGACATGATAGATTTGAAGAAGGCGAAGACAAGGATCATCGAGCTAGAAGAACTTAAGTCGACACGCGATGTATATGAGGAGGAAATTGCAACACTATTGGAGAAGAATGACGACCTGATTAAGAAGATCGGAATATTCATGGGAGACCCAACTCCAGTAGACGAAGATGAAGAACCCAAGGAGATTCGACCGAAGGACTACATCATCATCGACGACACTGACTCCGTCCTTAGCGATGATGACTTTGAAGACGAAGCTGGAGCAGACATCATGGAGTCTGCAACCGAGGAATATTTTTAGTAGACCACCATATCAGTAGTAGTATTCCACCATGTAAATAAAGTAGTCTGAGCACTTTTGCGATAGTTAGATCGATTGTATGCCTTGCTTGATTGATTGAGTGAAATGATTGTGTTTGTCTCATGTGCATATGGGTAGTGCCTTCTCATTAGACCTCATTCTATTCTAATCTCTTCCATCTAAACCCATCAGATGCCTCCGAGACGTGACCCCGGATTTGTCTTCTCGCCTGAGCTCACTCAGTTGATGCAGCAACAGAATACCCTGATGCAATTGTTAGTT
>NW_021302795.1:0-959 GCF_002162155.2 Triticum dicoccoides
AAAGTGTCGGGGAAGAGTTTCGTCAGCACGACGGCGTGGTGACGATCTTGATGAACTACAGCAGCAGGGCTTCGCCTAAACTCCGCTACAGTATTATCGAGGAATATGGTGGCAGGGGGCACCGCACACGGCTAAGGAATAGATCACGTGGATCAACTTGTGTCAACTTGTGTGTTTAGAGGTGCCCCTGCCTCCGTATATAAAGGAGGAGAGGAGGGGAGGCTGGCCGGCCAAGGGGGGGAGGCGCAGGAGAGTCCTACTCCCTCTGGGAGTAGGATTCCCCCTCCAATCCTAGTCCAACTAGGATTCCTCGGAGGGGAAAAGAGGAGGAGGGGGCCGGCCACCTCTCCTAGTCCTAATAGGACTAGGGGAAGGGGGGGCGCGCAGCCCATCTAGGGCAGCCCCTTCTCTTTTCCACTAAGGCCCACTATGGCCCAAATAGCTCCCGAGGGGTTCCGGTAACCCTCCCGGTATTCCGGTAAAATCCCGATTTCACCCGGAACACTTCCGATATCCAAATATAGGCTTTCAATATATCAATCTTTACGTCTCGACCATTTAGAGACTCCTCGTCATGTCCGTGATCACATCCGGGACTCCAAACAACCTTCGGTACATCAAAATGTATAAACTCATAATATAACTGTCATCGTAACCTTAAGCGTGCGGACCCTACGGGTTCGAGAACAATGTAGACATGACCGAGACACGTCTCTGGTCAATAACCAATAGCGGGACCTGGATGCCCATATTGGCTCCTACATATTCTACGAAGATCTTTATCGGTCAGACCGCATAACAACATACGTTGTTCCCTTTGTCATCGGTATGTTACTTGCCCGAGATTCGATCGTCGGTATCCAATACCTAGTTCAATCTCGTTACCGGCAAGTCTCTTTACTCGTTTCGTAATACATCATCTCACAACTAACATATTAGTTGTAATGCTTGCAAGGCTT
>NW_021302796.1:0-1468 GCF_002162155.2 Triticum dicoccoides
AGACACCACGTGATGATCGGGTGTGATAAGCTCTACGTCCATCTACAACGGGTGCAAGCCAGTTTTGCACACACAGAATACTCAGGTTAAACTTGACGAGCCTAGCATATGCAGATATGGCCTCGGAACACGGAGACCGAAAGGTCGAGCGTGAATCATATAGTAGATATGATCAACATAACGATGTTCACCATTGAAAACTACTCCATCTCACGTGATGATCGGTTATGGTTTAGTTGATTTGGATCACGTGATCACTTAGAGGATTAGAGGGATGTCTATCTAAGTGGGAGTTCTTAAGTAATATGATTAAATTGAACTTAAATTTATCATGAACTTAGTCCTGGTAGTATTTTGCAAATCATGTTGTAGATCAATAGCTCGCGTTATTGCTTCCCTGTGTTTATTTTGATATGTTCCTAGAGAAAATTGTGTTGAAAAATGTTAGTAGCAATGTTGCGGATTTGATCCGTGATCTAAGGTTAAATCCTCATTGCTGCACAGAAGAATTATGTCCTTAATGCACCGCTAGGTGACGGGCCTATTGCAGGAGCAAATGCAGACGTTATGAACGTTTGGCTAGCTCAATATGATGACTACTTGATAGTTTAAGTGCACCATGCTTAACGGCTTAGAATCGGGACTTCAAAGACGTTTTGAATGTCATGGACCATATGAGATGTTCCAGGAGTTGAAGCTAATATTTCAAGCAAATACCCGAGTTGAGAGATATGAAGTCTCCAACAAGTTCTATAGCTAAAAGATGGAGGAGAATCGCTCAACTAGTGAGCATGTGCTCAGATTGTCTGAATACTACAATCGCTTGAATCAAGTGGGAGTTAATCTTCCAGATAAGATAGTGATTGACAGAATTCTCTAGTCACCATCACCAAGTTAGTAGAACATCGTGATGAACTATGACATGCAAGGGATAACGGAAACGATTCCCAAGCTCTTCGTAATGCGGAAATTGACGAAGGTAGAAATCGAGAAAAACATCAAGTGTTGATGGTAGACAAGACCACTAGTTTCAAGAAAAGGGGCAGAAGGAAGAAGGGGAACTTCAAGAAGAATAGCAAGCAAGTTGCTGCTCAAGTGAAGAAGCCCAAGTCTGATCCTAAGCCTGAGACTAAGTGTTTCTACTGCAAAGGGACTGGTCACTGGAAGCGGATCTACCCCAAGTGATTGGCGGATAAGAAGGATGGCAAAGTGAACATAAGTATATTTGATATACATGTTATTGATGTGTACTTTACTAGTGTTTATCGCAAACCCTCAGTATTTGATACTAGTTCAGTTGCTAAGATTAGTAACTCGAAACGGGAGTTGCAGAATAAACAGAGACTAGTTAAGGGTGAAGTGACGATGTGTGTTGGAAGTGGTTCCAAGATTGATATGATCATCGTCACACACTCCCTATACTTTCGGGATTAGTGTTGAACCTAAATAAGTGTTATTTGGTGTTTGC
>NW_021302797.1:0-1493 GCF_002162155.2 Triticum dicoccoides
CTCCCCTTCCCCGTTCCTCTCGCACACAACCGGCCGAGCGCCACCGTCGCTGACCCTCGTTGCCCTCGCGGCCACCACCACCCCCTCTCCTCCCCGACGTGCTCCTGAGCTCCGCAGTGCCTCCCTCGACCTCCCCGTCGGCTCACGCGACCGGAGAAGCCCCGAAGCGCCGTCCCGACGCTTTTCCCCTCCTCGGCCACCGAGGACCGCCGCTGTCGATTCGCCGCCTCCGACGCCTCCCCGAGCTCCCCGAGGCCACCGTCGCAACCCCCGTGAGCTCCTCTATGTTTCCCCTCTGACCCCCTGCTCGTTCTCGTGCCGTAGCTGCCGTCCCCGCAAGCACCGAGCTCCGGCCATCGCCATGGCCGGCGAACCTCGCGCCCTGGAGCTCTTCCGCTCACTCCAGTAGCTCCCGCGTGCTCTCCAGGTTCCCTGGGTCCCGACGCGCTCCTCTGCTCTCCGGCTAACGCGCTGCAGCCACCGCGTCGTGCTGGCCCGAGCTCCGGCCGCCGCCTCGCTCGCCGTAGTTGCTGCTACCGGCCACCCCAGCCGCGGCCACAGCCACCGCTGGATGCGCCGCGTCGCGGACGTTCCAATAAGCCAAACCGCGCGCCAAACCATCGCCCCTAGCTCGAATCCGAGCCGCGCCGCCGTGCGGAATGGTCGCCGCCGGCGAAACTCCGGCGACTGCCGACGTGGCACGCTTAATTAGCGCTAATGACGCCCTAACCACCCCCTAGGCCACTGACTGTGGGCCCCACCCCTGGTCAAACCTCAGTTAGCGCTGGGTTTGACCGGGATTAGCTCCTGTGTCACTGACGTGTGGCCCCCACACGTCAGGTTTGACCTGGGGCGCCCAGTTGACCCTGCTGACGTCACTGTGACGTGGGGCTGACGCAATAAGTATTTTCTGGATTTAAAAATAATCAGGAAATTCCAGAAAATAGCTAAAACTTCAATAAATCATAGAAATTCAACCGTAACTCCAAATTAAATAATTTATATATGAAAAATTATCAGAAAAATTCAAGGAATCCATCTGTACCATTTTCATGCATGTTGGAACAACTTATCACTACTGTTTAGGGCAAATGAAGTGAATGACATTTAAATAACCACATATGGAGTTTGAATTTGAATCTTGGATTCAAACCAACTTCATTTAATCTGGTTTTAGGTGCATTAGCCCAAAACACATCCATATTGCCATGTCATAGCATGCATCATATTGTGCATTGCATTGATCGTGTTTTTCTGTATTTGCCGGTAATTGTCCCCTCTCGATAGACGTGTACCGACGATGTGATCGATGACACCGATGAAGAGCTATATTATCTTCAGAAGTGCCAGGCAAGCAAAACCCCCTTGTTCATTCCGATAAAATCCCACTCTCTCGCTCCTGCTCTCTTTTACTGCATTAGGACAACAACGACTTATTTGATACTTGCTGCGGTAGCTGAACCCTTTATCCTTTGCATGACCTGTCATTGCCA
>NW_021302798.1:0-1200 GCF_002162155.2 Triticum dicoccoides
GTCGTCGTCGTCGTCGTTCTGATCCTGTGCCATATGCATGTTTGGATCCAGTGGCATAGGGATGTCCGGCACCGTTACGGCGGTCTTGCCATGGGGCCGACTTGGCGCCGGCACGACTGGCGGTGTTGTCTTTGGGGTGGTGTCCCCCGCCCCCAAACGAATCTGGCTCTTCGGCCAAAGCAGGGGCCAGCTCAGGCAGGCGCTGAGGGTCATCACGTCATCATCGTCGGCCCCGACGGGTCGAATCGGAGGTAACAAGTCGTCGCAGCCTGGCAGCACCCGAACCAGTTGAACCCTAAACAAGTTGGGTGGCATCTGGGTACCGTGGAACAAGGGGTTGCCCGGTTGAACGATTTTGCCCTTGGCGACATCGACCAACTCGTTGTTCACGAAGTGGAGGAGAGTGCACGGAACGTCGGCGGCGCCCTGGAAAACATGTAGGGCGTCAGGCATGCCCAGTCAAAGGCAAGGAGAGGAAGTCCTCGGCCGAGAGAGGCTTAATTAGTTACCGTGATGATGGCGTCGAGCTCGGCTAATGTCGAGGCACCGCCAACGGCGGGCGTGCAGTTGACGGAGCGGCCGCTTGCTGAAGAGGTGCCGGCCGGCGTACACCCGGGTGCATTAAGCTCCCGTGCCGGCGTCGGAGACACCAATGCCGCCTCCGCTGGAGGCACCAATGGCCCCGCCATCGCATTATGCGAGTTGCTGGCCGTGAAGCTAGGAATCGGGGGCGGCCCCTGTTGGCCGCCCGCAATCCACGCACTCAACCCCGAGATCAAGGTAGGCACAAGGGCGGTGATCGTCGCTCCGAGTCATTGTTCCACTTGCTCTTGGACAATCTCCGGAATCCGCGCCACCTGTGCCTTGAGTTCTTGAACCTCTCGCGCCTGGCTTTCCGAGCTGGTCTTTTTCTCCTTCCGCACACCAGCGGTATAGTATGACCCCCATTTTGTCGACAAGCCTTTGCCGGCCACACGACCAGCTGACGTCGGCTTACTGAGCTTATCCTTGTTCTTCATTATATTCAACCCCCTATTTAGAGTGGTGTCCCAAGGGTTGCTCTGAGTCGACCCCGCGCTACTGCTTTTAGTCGCCTGCGGAAGGAATGTGAACCATTTAGAAATTCGGCTTCATTAATTAGAATGCAACCATATGGAGCTAATTACGCGGGGGTGTATTCCTTACCAGAACAAGCTCAAG
>NW_021302799.1:0-1420 GCF_002162155.2 Triticum dicoccoides
CCTGCTTGCGCCAGGAGGCCTGGAGTGCCCTCAAATACGGCCTTAAGCAGGACTTTTTGGCCCTGAAAGTCAAAGAACATCATTCGTCGTTGTTTTTTAGACAAGTTTCTGAAACCATTGGCACTTCCTTTTGAAGGAAATTCGAGAGATTTTGTTGCTTATAGACATTAGCCCCCCTGGTAGGGACAAACGTACCTTTCTGCAGATGCTCTATGATCCGGGCAATCTCATTTGGCCGTAAGTCGAAGAAAATCCAGCGGCTATGTGCCTTATTCTCCTTGTTTTCACCGGATGGCATGCTTTAACTCATGCGCGTGAAAGCCAAGAACAAAAGGGCATTCCTGGCATCGGTCAATATATATGTGGAAACGATATCTCCTCTATAGAGGACAAGAAATTTTGGGGCAATCAGGCAAAAAGCGCACGAGAAAATGAAGTACTTTCAAGGACTGCCATAGAATGGAGAGATGTTCACTAAAACGGTCATAATTTTGTCATTCGGAGTCCGTGTCGGACCCACAAGTACTCAAACTGCTCGCGGCGAGCGCGCGAATCAAAAAAATGCTCCCCGCTTGCGCCAGGAGGCCCGGAGTGCCCTCAAATACGACCTTAAGCAGGACTTTTTGCCCCTGGAAGTCAAAGAACATCATTCGTCGCTATTTTTCAGACAAGTTTCTGAACCCATTGGCACTTCCTTTTGAAGGAAATTCGAGAGATTATGTTGCTTATAGACATTAGCCCCCCTGGTAAGGACAAACGTACCTTTCTGCAGATGCTCTATGATCCGGGCAATCTCATTTGGCCGTAAATTTAAGAAAATCCAGCGGCTATATGCCTTATTCTCCTTGTTTTCACCGGATGGCATGCTTTAACTCATGCGCGTGAAAGCCAAGAACAAAAGGGCATTCCTGGCATCGGTCAATATATATGTGGAAACGATATCTCCTCAATAGAGGACAAGAAATTTTGGGGCAATCAGGCAAAAAGCGCACGAGAAAATGAAGTACTTTCAAGTACGGCCATAGAATGGAGAGATGTTCACTAAAACGGTCATAATTTTGTCATTCGGAGTCCGTGTCGGACCCACAAGTACTCAAACAGGTCACGGCGAGCACGTGAATCCAGAAAATACTCCCCGCTTGCGCCAGGAGGCCCCGGAGTGCCCTCAAATACGGCCTTAAGCAGGACTTTTTGGCCCTGAAAGTCAAAGAACACCATTTGTCGCTGTTTTTCAGACAAGTTTCTGAACCCATTGGCACTTCCTTTTGAAGGAAATTCGAGAGATTATGTTGCTTATAGACATTAGCCCCCCTGGTAGGGACAAATGTACCTTTCTGCAGATGCTCTATGATCCGGGCAATCTCATTTGGCCGCAAATTGAAGAAAATCCAGCGGCTATATGCCTTATTCTCCTTGTTTT
>NW_021302800.1:0-535 GCF_002162155.2 Triticum dicoccoides
ACCAAAAAATATTACACCTGAAGATATAAGAAATGAAAAATTAAAAATACTTCGTTCTCTTAAAAAAATTGATTTAAATGAAATAAATATTAAAACCGCACGAGGTCAGTATACATCTGGTATTATAAATGGTAAAAAAGTACCTTCTTATGTAGAAGAGAATGGAGCAAACAAAGGTAGTAAAACAGAAACATTCGTTTCAATTAAAGTTGATATCGATAACGATCGATGGTTTGGAGTTCCCTTTTATTTAAGAACAGGTAAACGTTTAGCATCTAAATACTCTGAAATAGTCATTGTCTTTAAAAAAATGTCTAAGAACTTATTTCAAGAATTTAATGAAAATTTATCACCTAACAAATTAATTATACGTCTAGAACCTAATGAAGGTATTAAAATAGAATTTTTAAATAAAGTACCAGGACTTAATAGAGAATATGAATTAAAAAGTGACAAAATGGAATGTAACTATACAAATGACACTGAAAATTTTGTTGATGCCTATGAAAGACTGTTATTTGAAAGTATGAGAGGA
>NW_021302801.1:0-999 GCF_002162155.2 Triticum dicoccoides
AAAATTCTGTAGAAGAATATTATCAGGAATTACAAACTGGCATGATTAGATGTGGTATTGTTGAGGAGAATGAAGCTATGCTTGCACGTTTTCTGGGTGGATTAAATAGAGAGATTCAGACCATTCTAGACTATAAGGAGTATACTAATATCACTCGTTTATTCCATCTTGCTTGTAAAGCTGAACGTGAAGTGCAGGATCGACAAGCATTGGGGCGAACTAACTTTTCTGCAGGCCGACCTTCATCATGGACACCACGTGCATCTTCTACTTCAACTGCACCAGCACCTCCATCCGGTGCCACCTCCAGCCGTGATACAAGAAAACAGGCACAACCACCATTATCTGCCAAGAGCGCACCTGCGGGGCCTGCACAGCGTTCTTCTTCTTCCATGGCATCACCAGGGCACACAAGTGATATTATTTGACATCGTTGTAAGGGAGGAGGTCATTATGCGAGAGAATGCAAATCTCCGCGTGTGATGATTGCTACCGCGGATGGTGGATATGAGTCTGCTAGTGACTATGATGAGGAGACTTTGGCTCTAATTACACGTGAAGAACATGGTGGAGATGATTCTGATCATGAGACACAATACATGGCTCCTGAAGACGCTGACAGGTATGAATGTTTAGTTGCTCAACGTGTTTTGAGTGTGCAGATCACACAAGCTGAGCAAAATCAGAGGCACAATTTGTTCCATACCAAGGGAGTTGTGAAGGAACGTTCTGTGCGCGTCATCATAGACGGAGGGAGCTGCAACAACTTGGCTAGCATGGAGCTGGTGGAGAAGCTTTCTCTCACCACAAGACCACATCCACATCCTTACTACATCCAATGGTTCAACAACAGCGGC
This sequence comes from Triticum dicoccoides, assembly GCF_002162155.2. NCBI lineage: Eukaryota > Viridiplantae > Streptophyta > Magnoliopsida > Poales > Poaceae > Triticum > Triticum dicoccoides. Next base: position 858 of record NW_021302801.1, read on the forward strand.
AAGGTTAAGGTAACACGTACTGTTCGTGTGCATTTTAGTATCTCTACATATGCTGATTATGTTGATTGTGATGTGGTACCTATGCAAGCATGTTCCTTATTACTTGGTAGACCATGGCAATTTGATAAAAATTCTGTACACC
>NW_021302802.1:0-1943 GCF_002162155.2 Triticum dicoccoides
GACAGTTTCCAGTTTGGCGACACCAGAGGGGTTTGTTAAACTGGGACATGCTTGTTAAATGCCAATGTCAAGTCGGCAACCCCCTGGCTTGATCCACCAACACAAGGACAGACAACTGATAAAACAAAACAAAAACATCGACGATTTGAGCTCGCAAACAACTAGATTTAAACCTTTTTTCAGATCCTGACAAAGGTTCATTTTCCTGGGCACTATACCTACTCCTACACATGATCTAAAAATTTGTGAACTCTACTCATTTTTATGTGGGTCTTCCTTGTATCAACTGTAGCCAACCGATCATCTTTCAATGATCTAGTGATACATGGGTAGACTCAACCTTGAGTTCTGCAGCATTCAAATCTTTTGAACAAAAAAGAAGACAAATACCATGAATGAATACAACACAGCTAAACCTCGATTTATGGTACAGAAAGCAAACACAAGAAAGCTCTTGGGGAACTCAATTGCAATGATACAAATAGGCAAAAGCAAAGCAGTTCACTTATGCCAAGTGTGGTGATCAGGACCAAGACTCTTGTTACTTGTAGCATACAAACACTTGTAGGGGAGGAGTAACAAATTGGTGCTTATATTTATTTACCACTAAAACCGGTGGCTTACCGCATATGCCGGGGAGGAAGAAGAATCGAAGCCACTTGAGGGGCAGGACAGAAGCCGTCGGGAGGCAACCTTGCTGGGAATCCACACCATACAGAGCAGCTTTTCCTTTCACCAGATGGTAGCAAACATCACACAACCCATAGCTTGTGAATTACAAGGGCATCATTCCAGGCAGTTGGTCAAATTTCATAGCTAATTGGAAGAAGCAATGATTTGTGCCAAGAAAGTAGAGCTTCCAGTTTAACAACCAGCCGATCAACTTTCAATGATCTAGTGAAACATGGGGTGGACTCAACCTTGAGTTCTACAAATTTCAATTCTTTAGAACAAAAAAGAAGACACTTTCTATGAATGAATACAACACAGCTGAACCTCGATTTATAATACATAAAAAAACAGGGGAATGGCCAAAGCAACAGTAAATGGTCATAAGAACACGACAAGATCAAGCCAGAGGAAGTAGCCAATGCAACACTCGTTCATCATATCAAACACTAGGAACATCTATCAAGCATGCATCAAACCAACCAATCACAACAGCCATCAAACCAGCAAAGCAACAATCTTCTCGAAGCTAGCAAGGAAAATCGCATGGCAAGTAATTTATACTTGATAAACACACAAGTCTGTTTACCAATCTAGAACAGCGCCCTTTTGTGTAAAACTAAAACATACTCAAAACAGGGCAAATATATGGGTCCTTCCCTAGCCAAAGGAAAATTAAGTCATTTAACTAGCTATCAATAACTTTGGCAACCAGTAGCTCATCATTTACTGAGCCAATTGTGTCCATCGAGGCCAAAACCTAAGTAGGCATGGCACAAAGGCCATGACCCAGAGCTATACGTTATGGCAGTGGCTCGATGACCACGGGCCCAAAGCAAAGGAAAGAATAGAGCAGGAGGAAGAGAAGCTGAGAGGATTCACCTTGAATGTTTGTAGCTGAGGCCGAACCAGACAAGAGTTGCCTGAACATACAATCGCATACACGCTGTCGACCTCAACCACCAACCAAACAAACATAATATGGCAGCATTTCCAAATCATCTGAGCACACTTTCGTTAGAAAGTTGAAGTAGCCTGATCAGGAAAAATGCAAATCATGAAAAATTAGTGTTGAACAGATGTACATTCAACTTTATACAAATATGGAAGCTTAGTAAACAGACAATGCTTATAGAAATAACCACATCTTTTGGAAAATGATGAATGCTCTCAATCAAGTATTGGTACGACTGCCTATCACCAGCAACTATCTCTCCCACAGCCGGAGTCACACAAAATGAGTGAATAGAGGGTGTAGCTGCAGGAGTAAGGAA
>NW_021302803.1:0-2310 GCF_002162155.2 Triticum dicoccoides
AGCAGCCAGCCTCCTCCTTCTCCGCCTCATCAGCAAGGGCAGAAGAGACCCGCCGCCGCTCCGGCAGCTGCTCCGGCGCGTCGTAGTCCTTCTCCTCCGTCTCATAAGCAAGTAAAGAAGACAGCCGCTCTTTCTGCTCGGCCGGCGTCTAGCAGTACAGCCAGAGGCGGGACGAAATACAGATTCGGTCCTTCTCTGAAGGCTCCAGAGAAGTTACCATATGATATGAGCCCGGAGGAGAACGCGAAGATCGCGTGAACCGAAGCGAATGACTGGTTTGAAGGGTTGAAAGCACAGAGACATCCACCTCTGGAGGAGAAGGTAGATCCGGTGAAAGCGAAGAGCACTCTGGCTGCCCTGGCAAAACCACCCAAGTCTCCGCGCGAAAGGCAACTATGAGCGCATTATTGGAAAGACATGGGCCGAAGCGGAGCGGTTGGGAAGTACAGTCAGTGATCAAAGGATGAAAGAACGACGAGCAGCTGGGAAACAAATTGACCATCTCGGCGAACAAGGGAATCAATCGTGCCCCCCGCTCAAGGTGCCTAGCGACATCGTCGATCCGAGGATGGTGCCCGGTTATAGCAATCTTGGAGATTACCTACCCGACGATGTACATTATGATTTCATGGACGTGCAGATACACAGATACGAGTACGGGAAGCCTCCCGTCAAAGATGAAAGATCTCTATCAACGATGATGCGAAGATTGCATGATTGGTACTTGAAAATCTGCAGAGAGTCTGGGGGGAGCAGTACTTCATATATATCTGATAAGTTTGAAGTTAGAGTTTAAAAGATATGACTTTTTAAGCATTTGATATATACTATGCGTTGATTTCCCAAATATCAGGGTTTCCTGTAAAAGCGAAAGGCCAACACTCTGCGTCGGCGCGCCGGCCGAAACTTTCGACCGGTCGGACGTGCACCGCCCGATTAACTTAAACGCAGCCGTTCGATTGCCTCCTCTATCCAAACAAACAGCTTCCTTCTAAAAGGCGACTCTGATCCAGCGAGGCACGGCTCACCTTGCGGCCGCCATCGAAGCACCTGCCGCTAGCGTCACGTATCTCGGCCAGGCGCTCGAAGCTCCCCAGACTTGCCTCGCCGTCGACGCTCGCCGCCATTGTCGGTCGCCTTTGTCGCCGGTCACCTTTTTGAGCTGCTGGTTCCAGCTCCGCTACACGCCGGTAGCAGCTCCCCCACACTTCCTCCTCGACCTTTGCAATCATGGGTAGCCGCCGCCGGCCGAGGCACCGCTGCTCGTCGGTGACAGCTCCTCCGCCGTTGGGGCCCCCGGTTGCAACGTTGATGAAGGCGACAAAGTAACTCGCAAAAACCACTATACGTGGTTCCAGCAAAAAATTGTGTCGGTTGTAGCATTTCATGTCACTGGTTGTAGCTCGCCGTGCGCCAGTCGTAGCCTCGATCTTCTCTGGTTCCAGCAAAAAGAGACGGTTGTAACAAAATGGTGTTGTGGGTTCCAGCAGGTGGTCGTCGTCATTGTAGCATTCTCGACGTTGCCGCCTCTGGTTTTGTGGCCATCGCGCCACCGTGGTCACCGCGGACACCGCCCATAGTAGCAAAACATTATGTCATTTCCAGCATCTAGCAAGAGCGATTGCAGCATCTGTGGGCGCGTGGTCACCACGGTCACCGCCGTAGTAACAAAAACATATGCCCGTTGTAGCACTTTGAATCGCCGGTCGCACCAACACTCGCACGCTGTTCCAGCATGGCCGGGCAATGGTTCCAGCATGGCTCCGCCGTCGTAGCTCGCCGGCATCGCTGGTCATAGTAAAAACGTCGACATGCCCTGCCCTTTGTAGATCCCGGCGTTGCCGGTTCCAGCTTTCAGCTTGAAGGTTGCAGCATCTCACATGTCGGCCACTCGAGCACACGGGCCGGAAATTCCCCTAGAGATGTTGTTGTAGCATTTACACTCCGTGGTTCCAGCATTTCAAACAACGGTTGTAGCAAAACATCACCGGCAGGATGTTCTCATTCTCCCGTTCCAACACCGCCGTTAGCCAGTTCCAGCAATTCAGAAGGACGGTTGTAGCAAACGTCGCTGGGGATGCATGGTGTGCCGCCAACGCCAGGTGCGCAAAAAAATTTGTAGCCGTTTCCAGCAATTTTTCCTGCTGGTACCAGCACGATGAATTGCCGGTTCCAGCACGCGCCCCCTGGACTTGCAGCAAAAACAAGCATCTCGTCTCATCTCGTCCCCAGGGCACGTCGTCGGTTCAACCATGGCGGCCTGAGCTTGCAGCACGGCCATAGCGTCGCCATGCTGAGGAGGACGATGGG
>NW_021302804.1:0-1919 GCF_002162155.2 Triticum dicoccoides
GGTAGATTAACTGATTAGTACATATATGTGAGGTTCCGGCAGTTACTTAAACTGGATGAGGCCATTTTGTTCTTGCTTAGTTATTTCCTTCAGCGAGTTCTTCCACAAACTAGACATGAAGGAAGCTCAGTCCCCCTGTTGTAGTATCCTGAACTTAAAACAATTCATGAGCTCTTCTCGTTTTCTCGACGACTTCCATGATGTCATTGTTCGACGTGATTTTGTATCAAAGAAGAGAGGTTATTTAGTTTTGGTAGTATTAAAAAAATCATGGATGGCGTGGTTAACTTTTTTTTATTGTAGAAGATTTTTCTTAAGTGCAAGATACAAAGAAGAATATATGTGCATACAAGGGACTGGAGCATGCATGCATGCATGCCTATCTTTATACGTGGTGCATGGCAAAAGCAAAAGGAGTGCCTACGTACGACAAGCATGCATTGAAGACCAGGTATAGCAGCAACGTGCACCTCTTTGCCTGTACGCGGCAGTCGCCACGACCGGCACGTACAGCTACGTACAAATGCCCGTATGCTGGCCGGCAAGCGCGCGTACATACTTGAATAGTCGTATAATCAACAAAAAGAATAAAATGGTGAGCCTTCTAGACGGTCAGTGAGTCACACGCTTGGCAATCGAATCGGTCCACCTGCCGGCCACTTGGGTAGGAAATTTTGTACCTTGTTTTGCAGGAGTGGGCGTCAAGAAGATCAGCCGATGGATAAACATACGAAGCAAGATCAACAGGTTGCCGTCTATATCCCTTCCAAGGAAATCGGCAACGGCCGAACGGCTGCTGCGCGTCACGCAGCGCCTACCCCCTCCTGCCTATAAATACACTCACGCTGGGCCAGCGGTGAGGAGGCACACATCCATCCACCACGCAGCACTTCCTTCATCCATCACGCTGAAACGCAGAAGCACCCGGAGGCTAGCAAGAGAGAAGATCTGAAGCCCGGCGAGACGCAAGAAGCTCTCTCACGTGGCGCCGGATTGCCGGCCGGACAAAGGACGCAGGCATCGACGCCGGCGTACACGGAGAGGAGGAAGCCGGCGTACGCCCATCTGCGAGCAAGGAACCTCGGCGGCAACAACATGAACGCTCGACTCACGTTCCAGGAAGGTAGTACTTTGATCTAACTTACCACTTCTTTTCTTGCTCCCCATATATAGAATGCATATACAGGGGAACTACACAAACGATGCTGAACTGCCGAAGAGGAGGTTGCCTTGATCGGATCGGGCCGCCGCCCGAGATAGAGCCACCGGCGCAGTGGAAAACGATGACATGGAGGTCGACAACACCGGGGTCTCCATCACCGCTCACTCCACTTCAACACGATGGTGCCGTGGGACACGACGACATGGAGCATGCCACGATGCCGCCCACTGTCGATGTCGTCAAGCCGGCCACATGGAGGTCGGCGGCGTGGAGATCGCCACCACCACTCGCGCCCACTTCATCACGATGGTGTCGCGAAAGATGACGACGGGGAGCACGCCACGACGTCGCCCACCAACGACGTTGTCGAGCTGGTGCCATGCACATTGATGGCATAGAGCTCGACGGAGGGATGCCTTTTGAGACGAAGATCGAGAGTTCGTCGGCACGCCCTTCGCCCACTTCATCACACACTGGTCATCAACCTTAGCATGGAGGACGACGCTTCGCCGGAGCTCATCTTCACCAAGCCCGCGCTATGGACGCTGACGCCACCGAGGTCGGTGTCACGGAGGTCGACGCCACGGTGGCCACCCCACTCATCACCGCTCGATGAGGACGATGCGTTGCCGGAGCTCATCTTCACCAAGCCCGCGCTATGTACGCTGACGCCACCGAGGTCGGTGTCACGGAGGTCGACACCACGGTGGCCACCCCACTCATCACCGCTCGATGAGGACGACGTGTCGCCGGAGCT
>NW_021302805.1:0-624 GCF_002162155.2 Triticum dicoccoides
TCTTCATACCTATAGTCCACGAAAAAGCCACAAAAAAAAATTTAGGGTTAGTTCATCATATCCGAACCAATCTGAGCCTTGCATAATCTTTTTAGGGTTTTGCTTTGTTGAATTTGCGGTTGCATCGTCGTGTCTAGTTGCTGGTCTTAGAGTCTAGTCTTTTAGAGTTTCGAGTTCTGGTCATAAGTTGTCACGCCGCCGCCGCACCATCATCATCGCCCCTGCCATCTACCACCGCCGCTTATCCGCCACCGCTTCGAATCCGTATCCATATACCACCACAGCTGTCATATACCACCACCGCTGCCATCTACCACCATATATCCACCACCAATCCGAGTTCTTGTCATATTAGGTTTGTTTTCGAGATCCATCTAGATTCCGATTCGTGTTTCCTTGCCGGAGTAGGTTTCGGAAAAAAAAAAAAGAGTCGGGTAGCCACGCTCCGTTTAGGCCCAAAATTTTTCGAAAACGCATTTTTCGAAAAATTTTCTGGCTATCCTATTTTTAAGTGTTTCTGAGTGTTTTGAGACAGGTGCCATTATAGGAAGTTTTTTTTGACCCGTTTCCAGTTTTTGGGTCCGGGCAGCCGAAAAAAAAAATTGGTCGAAAAAATTTCGTTCC
>NW_021302806.1:0-1235 GCF_002162155.2 Triticum dicoccoides
CGAATTGATCTTTCATAACAAGATTCAGCAAAGCGGTATTGATTTCACAAGACTCAACATCATTGAGAGGAGCAATTGTTGTACTAAGGAAATCATTATTATTGGTATTCGAGAAATCACACAATTTGGTATTATCTTGCGCCATGGCAACAAGTAATCCAACACACAAGCAAACAGAAAAACGGCAGGCGAAAAAAGAGAGAGGAGGAGATTGGGAAAGAGAGGCAAATAAAATGGCAAGGGTGAAGTGGGGGGAGAGGAAAACCAGAGGCAAATGGCAAATAATATAAATGCGAGATGGGTTTGTGATGGGTACTTGGTATGTCTTGACTTGAGCAAAGACCTCCCCGGCAACGGCGCCATAAATCCTTCTTGCTACGTCTTGAGCTTGTGTTGGTTTTCCTCGAAGAGGAGAGGGTGATGCAACAAGTGTAGCGTAAGTATTTCCCTCAGTTTTGAGAACCAAGGTATCAATCCAGTAGGAGGCTCCTCAAAAGTCCCACGCACCTACACAAACAAACTGAGAACTCGCAACCAACGCAATAAAGGGGTTGTCAATTCCTTCACGGCCACTTGCGAAAGTGAGATCTAATAAAGATAGTATGATAAGATAAATATATTTTTGGTATTTTATAATATAGATGCAAAAAGTAAAGATGCAAATAAAAGTAGATTGAAAGCAAATATGATAAGAGATAGACCCGGGGGCCATAGGTTTCACTAGAGGCTTCTCTCAAGATAGCATAAGTATTACAGTGGGTGACCAAATTACTGTCGAGCAATTGATAGAAAAGCGCATAGTTATGAGATTATCTAGGCATGATCATGTATATAGGCATCACGTACATAACAAGTAAACCGATTCCTGCCTGCATCTACTACTATTACTCCACACATCGACCGACTCCTGCCTGCATCTAGAGTATTAAGTTCATAAGAATAGAGCAATGCATTAAGCAAGATGACATGATGTAGAGGGATAAACTCATGCAATATGATATAAACCCCATCTTGTTATCCTCGATGGCAACAATACAATACGTTCCTTGCAACCCTTTTTGTCACTGGGTAAGGACACCACAAGATTGAACCCAAAGCTAAGCACTTCTCCCATGGCAAGAAAGACCAATCTAGTAGGCCAAACCAAACTGATAATTCGAAGAGACTTGCAAAGATAACTCAATCATACATAAAAGAATTCAGAGAAGATTCAAATATTATTCATAGATAAACTT
>NW_021302807.1:0-660 GCF_002162155.2 Triticum dicoccoides
TAGTTTAGATCGAGTCTGTTCTTCATACCTACAGTCCACGAAAAAGCCACAAAAAAAAATTAGGGTTAGTTCATCATATCCGAACCAATCTGAGCCTTTGCATAATCTTTTTAGGGTTTTGCTTTGTTGAATTTGTGGTTGCATCGTCGTGTCTAGTTGCTGGTCTTAGAGTCTAGTCTTTTAGAGTTTCGAGTTCTGGTCATAAGTTGTCACGCCGCCGCCGCACCATCATCATCACCCCTGCCATCTACCACCACCGCTTATCCGCCACCGCTTCGAATCCGTATCCATATACCACCACAGCTGTCATATACCACCACCGCTGCCATCTACCACCATATATCCACCACCAATCCGAGTTCTTGTCATATTAGGTTTGTTTTCGAGATCCATCTAGATTCCGATTCGTGTTTCCTTGCCGGAGTAGGTTTCGGAAAAAAAAAAAAGTCGGGTAGCCACGCTCCGTTTAGGCCCAAAATTTTTCGAAAATGCATTTTTCGAAAAATTTTCTGGCTATCCTATTTTTAGGTGTTTCTGAGTGTTTTGAGACAGGTGCCATTATAGGAAGTTTTTTTTGACCCGTTTCCAGTTTTTGGGTCCGGGCAGTCAAAAAAAAAAAATTGGTCAAAAAAATTTCGTGCCCATCCTGTCAGATTGAGC
>NW_021302808.1:0-1180 GCF_002162155.2 Triticum dicoccoides
CGAGCGGAGCCCCGTCGCCACCGACGCCGTCCGCCGCGGCCACCACCACCCCCTCTCCTCCCCGACGCGCTCCCGAGCTCCGCAGTGCCTCCCTCGACCTCCTCGACGTCTCACGCGACCAGAAGGGCCCCGAGCAGCCGCCATCGTCATCATCTCCAAGCTTCGGCCCCGGCGCCCTTCTCCGTCGATTCGGCCACTCCGGCGCGCCCCCGAGCCCACTAACCCTCCCTGCAGCTCCGCGGTGAGCCCTTGACCCGATTCCCCCTCTCCCCGTGCCCTACCTCCCTCTCTAGCCGCCGTTCACAACGAGCCGAGAACCCCACGCCGCCGGCGATGTCGCCGCCGTCACTGCAGCCAGCAAGGCTCGAAACCGAGCACGGCACCGTGCTCCTAGCATCTTCAGGAGCTCGGTGAGCCCCTTAGCCATCCCTCCCGTCCTCTATGGCCTCGCCCCGCTCGAACCCGAAGCTCCGGCCGCCGCACTTGCCATCGCCGTCGTCGGCTCCGGCCACCCCAGCCGCGGCCACCGCCACCGCTGGACGCGCCGTGTCGCGGACGTTCTAATGAGCCAAACCGCGCGCCAAACCATCGCCCCTAGCTCAAATCCGAGCCGCGCCGCCGTGCAGAATGGTCGCCGCCGGCAATACTCCGGCGACCGCCGACGTGGCACGCTTAATTAGTGTTAATGACCCAACTAATTAAACCCACAGCCACTAACAGTGGGCCCCACCCCTGGTCAAACCCCAGTCAGCGCTGGGTTTGACCGGGATTAGCTCCTGTGTCACTGACGTGTGGCCCCCACACGTCAGGTTTGACCTGGGGCGCCCAGTTGACCCTGCTGACGTCACAGTGACGTGGTGCTGACGCCATAATCATTTCTGGATTTAATATTAATCAGGAAATTCCAGAAAATAGCTAAAACTTCAATAAATCATAGAAAATTAACCGTAACTCCAAATTAAATAAATTATATATGAAAAATTATCAGAAAAATTCAAGGAATCCATCTGTACCATTTTCATGCATGTTAGAACAACTTATAGCTGCTGTTTAGCACAAATCAATTAAATGGCATTTGAATAATCACATATGGAGTTTGAATTTGAATTTTGTATTCAAACCAACTTCATTTAATCTGTTGCTAGTTGCATTAGCCCAAAACACATTCATTTTGCCATGT
>NW_021302809.1:0-1037 GCF_002162155.2 Triticum dicoccoides
CCCCCCTCACGGACGGCGCCGCCGCCGGCACCTGGAGGGGGGAAACGGACGTGTCGGGTCTACATGGAGGGGATCTTGCTGTGGGTCTGGCCCGGATGTTGCTCCAAAGTGTTCCTATGGGCTGACCTAACACAACCGGGTGGGGAGGTCCGCTGGTCAAAGCCCGTCCGTGCAAAGTCAAAGGGCTAGATCCCGTGGTCAAATGCTACAGGGTTTGGCGGGACGGGGGCCCTGGGAGGGTAGCAATGCCACCGGAGCGTCGCACCGGGCCCTCATACATGCGGAGTGGTGTGGTGGCATGTCCGAAGAGGCGGCACGCGTCTCCGGGGCATGGCCCCCTCACGGACGGCGATGACACGGTAGTAGACGTTCTGCGGTAACGATGCGGCATGAATATTAATAAATACTCAGAGGGCGATAAAATCATGAGTTTTTTACACGACGTGGGCACATGTGCTATAGGACTGATGGTAATTTTTTCATAATTGTTCGTGATGGAGAAGTATCCGAACAATTCCCTCTACGCGGATTGCTCTTCGCGCGTCTACGACTGTGGCCGGCGGCCTCCGGGGGCTAGCATGCTGCCAAATCTTGCGTAGGCGGCCTCTCACAAGTCTGCAAGTGTTGTTGCGGTTGCAAACGCCCGGCACGCGTCTCCGGGGTCTGCCCCCCTCACGGACGGTGAAGTCGCCAGCACTTGGAGGGGGGAAACGGACGTGTCGGGTCTACACGGAGGGGATCTTGCTGTGGGTCTGGCCCGGATGTTGATTCAAAGTGTTCCTATGGTCTGACCTAACACAACCGGGTGGGGAGGTCCGCTGGTCAAAGCCCGTCCGTGCAAAGTCAAAGGGCTAGATCCCGTGGTCAAACGCTACAGGGTTAGGCGGGACGGGGGGCCTGGGGGTAGCAATGCCACCGGAGCGTCGCACCGGCCCCTCATACATGCGGGATGGTGTGGTGGCATGTCCGAAGAGGCGGCACACGTCTCCGGGGTGTGCCCCCCCTCACGGACGGCGCCGCCGCCGGCACCTAAAGGG
>NW_021302810.1:0-1543 GCF_002162155.2 Triticum dicoccoides
CCCTATAAAAAGCACCCCGCGAGCCCCTCTCGGCCCTCGTCCGAAGCCCTCTTCTTTCGGGAGCTATCTCCCTCCCCATCCTGATCAATTGCTCGTCATTGTTCAGCAACTCTGGCAGCCGCCCCACGCCGCCACGGGACGAGACTGAGCCCGGGACATTGCCCAATGGACTTCCCTCGTCGACATCTTCGCCGTCCTCCTTCTACTTGACGTCAGGGAGTTTCTTCCACAACTCCGGCGACCTTCTTCCCCAACTCCGGCGACCAACTCCGATGAGCTCTCTCTAAATCCTGTAATTCTTTTTTTCAGAAAAATATCCAAACTTTCGAAATTTGTATCTCCCAAACCGTATGTCCGATTTTCCACAAATAAGATATCTCCGGATTGGTTGGAACATCTATTTTATTAAAAAAATATAAAATTTCACTTTTGACAAAATATAATTTAGTTTTGATTTAAATACGAATTTGAGTATTTTTACTATATCTTTTATTCTGTAAATCATATAAAAATGTTTTATATACGAAAGTTGGACCTTAGGACCTCACCATTCTGTTATAACTCACAGAATAATTTTTCAATGACGTTTAGTCACAGTTTTAGCATCATCACCTTAATTTGACTTTCTTTCATCATACTTTAATAACTTTATTAGATTGAATTTGATTCTTCAGTAGAAATCCTTAGATAGATGAGACCTCTCTGGTCATTCGATATCACCACAAAACTTTGAAGTTAGAAGATTAAGGATTTAATCCTTTTATCTCGAAACTTATGTCATGCCAGTTTTATTTAACCCAAGTCAAATATTCCGAATAATCTCATGATAGAATTTGTTGTAAGAACTTGTCTCACAACCCATCTTCTATATCAAACCAAGATCTTCACTTAGTATCACTTGATCCAACCCTAGGATATGACTATGTCATCTCTCGTTAAGACCAAACTTGATTTTATCTCAAACCATAGCCACGTCGTGCTAATTATCCTACGAATGTATTTATTGTGAATTTGTATCTTTTATTTGGATCTTCATTTGTAGTTGTTGTGTGTTAAATTATGTTCTTGTATCGTTAGATATATCGTAAGGTGAAGGAGAGACAACTCGAAGTAGAATATATCAACTTCAAGAATCATGCAAGTTGCAATTTGATCATGCCCTAACCTATATTATTTAAATTATGCATATCTCTTTAAATGTAATATTATGCATGTTTTATAAAAGTTTGCAAAGTATTTTTACTAGCTAGAGCCTTAGGTTCAAGACTTACTACCATGCTTGGCCGCGCTTGCACAAATGGGTGGGTTGAAAATCAAACAAGTTTTGAACAAATAAACTTGCCCACTTTTGGGGCAACGTTTTCTGAAAACTATTGAAAAACAAAACTATATATTATTTTATCTTCTACTCCCTGGACGGAATTGTATTGACGGGAGCGTCTACAAGTGATTGCGCCCATCGGGGTCTTGCAGTGAATGTGCCCGACTGGGGTCTTGCACACAGGTTTTTGGTGGGGACTGCCGTCCAGGGGAATGAGATCTT
>NW_021302811.1:0-1641 GCF_002162155.2 Triticum dicoccoides
TGAAATGAAGTCGTCCTCGACGAAAACTCATCTTCCTCACCCAAATAAGGCTTCAAATCTGCAATGTTAAAAGTGGGACTAACCCCAAAATCTGCAGGCAGCTCAAGTTTATATGCATTATCATTTATTTTCTCTAACACCTTAAAGGGACCATCAGCACGTGGCATTAGCTTTGATTTGCGCAAATCAGGAAATCTATCCTTACGCAAATGTAACCAAACAAGATCTCCAGGTGCAAACACAACATGTTTTCTACCCTTATCTCCAGCAAGTTTATATTTAGCATTCATACGCTCAATGTTTTCCTTAGTTAACTCATGCATTTTTAAAATCAATTCAGCACGTTGTTTAGCATCAAAATTAACCTTCTCCAAAGATGGAAGAGGCAACAAATCAATAGGTGCACGAGGTAGGAAACCATACACAACTTCAAAAGGGCACATCTTAGTAGTAGAATGCAACGAACGATTATAAGCAAATTCAATATGAGGCAAGCATTCCTCCCACATTTTCTTATTATTCTTCAAAACAGCCCTAAGCATAGTAGACAACGTTCTATTGACTACTTCAGTTTGTCCATCAGTTTGGGGGTGACAAGTAGTACTAAAAAGCAGTTTAGTCCCCAACTTAGCCCATAAACATCTCCAAAAGTGGCTAAGAAATTTAGTATCACGATCTGAAACAATAGTATTTGGCACACCATGCAAGCGAATAATTTCAGGAAAGAACAAATCGGCAACATTAACAGCATCATCGCTTTTATGACATGGTATAAAGTGTGCCATTTTCGAGAATCTATCAACGACAACAAATATGCTATCCCTCCCCTTCTTTGTTCGAGGTAAACCTAAAACAAAGTCCATAGATATATCCTCCCAAGGAACACTAGGTACAGGCAAAGGCATATATAAACCTTGAGGATTGAGTCGTGACTTAGCTTTTTGACATGTAGTGCATCGAGCAATAAAACGCTCAACATCCCGTCTCATCTTTGGCCAAAAGAAATGTGTAGCAAGTACATCCTCCGTCTTCTTCACGCCAAAGTGTCCCATTAATCCTCCTCCATGTGCCTCCCTTAACAACAAAAAACGAACGGAGCTAGCTGGAATGCATAGCTTGTTAGCACGAAACACAAATCCATCGTTAACGACGAACTTGTTCCACATTCTTCCTTCTTTACAATTCTGCATTACATCTTTAAAATCAGCATCATGCACATATTTATCTTTGATGGTCTCCAAACCAAATATTTTGAAGTCAAGTTGTGAAAGCATAGTATAGCGGCGAGACAATGCATCAGCAGTAACATTTTCTTTTCCCTTCTTGTGTTTAATGACATAAGGAAAAGTCTCAATGAATTCAACCCATTTAGCATGTCTACGATTCAGTTTAGCTTGACTTTTAATATGTTTCAAAGATTCATGATCAGAATGTATAACAAATTCTTTGGGCCATAAATAATGTTGCCATGTTTCTAAAGTCCGAACAAGAGCATATAATTCTTTATCATAAGTAGAATAATTCAGACTAGGCCCACTCAATTTTTCAGAAAAGTATGCAACAGGTTTGCCATCTTGTAATAACACACCGCCTAATCCAATTCCACTAGCATCACATTCAAGCTCAAAAGTCTTATTAAAA
>NW_021302812.1:0-732 GCF_002162155.2 Triticum dicoccoides
TTGTTAATCGTGGAAATCACTCTGGGACCCCAAAACAGTGAGTAATATCGATGAAACAGGCCAGAATCGGCCAAAACTAGCAGTATTGATGACCGACACGTAAACACATCCCAGGGTTTGTTAATCGTGGAAATTACTTCGGGACCCAAAAACAATGAGTAATAGTCCATGAAACGGGCCAGAATAGGCCAAAACTGCCACTGTTGATGACCGAGACGTAAACGCATCCCAGGGTTTGTTGATAGTGGAAATCACTCTCCAACCCCAAAACAGTGCGTAACAGTCCATGAAACGGGCCAGAATCGGCCAAAACTGCCAGTGTTGGTGACCGACACGTAGACGCATCCCAGGGTTTGTTAATCGTGGTAATCACTCCTGGACCCCAAAACAGTGAGTAATAGTCCATGAAACGGGCCAGAATCGGCCAAAACTACCAGTGTTGATGATCGACAAGTAAACGCATCCCAAGATTCGTTAATCGTGGAAATCACTCTGGGACCCCAAAACAGTGAGTAATAGTCCGTGAAACGGGCCAGGATCGGCCAAAGCTGCCAGTGTTGATGACCGACACATAGACGCATCCCAGGGTTTGTTAATCGTGGTAATCACTCCATGACCCCAAACCAGTGAGTAATAGTCCATGAAATGCGCCAGAATCGGCCAAAACTGCCAGTGTTGATGACCGATACGTAAACGCATCCCAGGGTTTGTTAATCGTGGTAGTCACTCTCG
>NW_021302813.1:0-1222 GCF_002162155.2 Triticum dicoccoides
GGGGCGGCGCACGGCGGGGCGGGGCAGGAGGTGGCGGCGGCAGGGGGCGCGGGGCGGGGCAGGAGGCGGCGGCGGCGGGGACGGGCAGCGCAGGAGGTGGAGATGGGATCGAGGAGGCAGTGTCGTGCGGCTGGCTAATTTTTTTTTCTTTTCTCTCCTCCACACCGGTTTGGCCTGACTTATGACGAGGACTGCGCGTTGAATACCCAAACTTTAGGGCCTTTTTTGCAAAATTAACGACGACGTACAACCAGAAGCAATAGCTGGTTTATTAATACTAGTAAATATGCCCGTGCGTTGCACCGGGAGAATCAAAACACACCTCCCTAGCCCAATGACCCAAGATAACATTCTGTTGCATCAGCCATGTAATGTATATTTTACCAATGATCTTAAAATGCATGTATGAGATGCTACACTTCAATCCTGAAAGAATTGATTAATTTAAATATCTAAATTACCTTCCTAGTTAATTTGTAGTATAATGAGTCATTACCTTCATCATTTGATTTATCATTGAGAGCCTAAATCATGAGGATCGTACATGTATGCACATATATAAGAAATTAAGGTTTAATTGGTAAGTTACCAGATGCCCATTACTGATTTTCGTTACCAAATTTCTTCTAAACTTACATGCACGGAGACCTATAAAGTCTAAAGTACAACTCAATTTTCTTTCATATAGAAGGAAACATAATAAACAGATTTGCACATACCACACTAAAACGAATTTTCTATTTGAAGAGGTCACAATAATTTTCATGAAATCAGGTGTATGATTCGGAATTTCTTTTTTAACCATGCATGCTTCAGATTCCATGGAAAGGCATTATTCCCAGTGTGTTGCAACGGAAAAAAATCATCCCTCATACGCACACCTGAGAGCATCGGCGAATCCCTTCAAATCATTCACAATGCCCCACGAGAAACAACATGATAAGTGGTGTAAGTTCATAAGGTTGTATTATTTGTGAAATGTATTCAACATGTTTCCAATTTATTAGACTACAGAAATATCAACGTTAAGCCGGGATTTTCAAAATACCCCATATAAAGAAGATATTAATAAAGGTTGCATCATAAATGGAATTTTAGGAATGATGATTAATATAATAGCATATTTGAAATCTACACATCTTTTTAAAGGGATTTCCATATATAACATGTTAGATTTGGCGTTAGGATTTGAAAGTGATTAATATAGTACCATATTTGAAAT
>NW_021302814.1:0-1214 GCF_002162155.2 Triticum dicoccoides
AATATTATTAGCAATTAAATGCCCAAATGCAAACACTATATAATTTAATTCAAAAATCCAGGAATAGCCTATAAATATGTTCATCATTTTTGGAAGAGGTTTTCACCTTTAACAGAAATTATGAACATTTCCAAAGGGCATTCTGGGTTATTGAAAATATTTTTATTGAACCTAGTTAAATTTCATTTGGTGCTAGGGTTTCAACAATCCCCATTTCAAATTTAAATGAAATTTAAACATGGTGCAACACTCTAATGCATGCACTAGGCATTGTCAGAACTAGGGATGTGACAACTCACCCCCACTAAACAAGAATCTCGTCTCGAGATTCAAGCGTAGGGTAGGGTGAAAGGTAAACGCAACTAGTATAATCTTCACGATCCAGGGTGCACTTCAGTTGAACGTTGATTTGAACACCATTATTGTCTTGAAGTCTTGCTCTGAGAAATCCTGTCAACATGACATGGGGGGAAGAAGGAGACTCTAGAAGGGTCGATCTTCTCGAAGATCGAACAACTCACGGAATGAGACATAGGACCATCTCTCGGGTTGAGACACGAGATACACATCAAGAGGGGTGGAAAGAAACGGATGACGAAGGTTCACTAGGTGGACAACAATTCCACACTTAAGAAGGTGGTAATCGGTTGTCAACGTAGCGAGGAGTTGAGTTGCCATGATACCACAACGAGACACCTTCGGAACCGTGACTCGTAAATATCTCCCCTTAAGTGGCAAAAGGATTACCTTTGATTCAGAGATCATTGAAACTCTTTATACCAGCTTAAGGCAAATCATAATCGATCATTTAGAGGGGTTCGGTAGAATGGCATACTCAAACTTGGATGATGTGGATTACCTTGTTGAAGACAACGTAATGGATGAATTTTGCTTATCACCGGAAATGGAAGAGACCCATGGTAGAATGGCACATTGGCGGTGCAAGCTGGGAACAAAATGCAAATGCTGGGAATGATTCTGGTAACTGGGGAAGAACCCAACAAAAGAGAGTGAATTCACTGTTTGAAAAGGTCATAGCATTTGCCGAGGAAACTGAGAGGAATCCCAGTTAGAGATGATGATAACACGTAGTGCTTGTGCGTGCTCTCAAGAACTTGAGCATTTCCACAATCATCAAGGTTTTACCAACATCCGTGTCAAGGATCCTGGCAACACAACATACTACCATGATGAATAGCGATGGACGATGCAGA
>NW_021302815.1:0-1126 GCF_002162155.2 Triticum dicoccoides
TACTCTTGTTCATAAGGATAAAAATATTACTTTGCTTCCTATGACTCCTGATTCCATTTTGAAAGATGATATTAATAGAGCTAATAAAGCAAAACAGGAGACGAATAAGAGTGAAAATCAGATTGTGGCAAAAGAATTTGAGCAACAAATGAAGCCTAACAATAAACCATCTAGTGTTGCTTCTGAAATTAAATTGAAAAGTGCATGTTTATTTGCCACCAAATCTGATATTGATGAGTTAGATTTCGGCAAATCTGTTTGCTATGCTTTTGTGTGCAAAGAGGCATTATTTTCATTCGAGGACGTGCCTTCCTCTTTGCCTCCTGCTGTCACTAACATTTTGCAGGAGTTCGCTGACGTCTTTCCACAAGACGTGCCACCGGGATTACCGCCTATTCGAGGGATTGAGCATCAGATTGACTTAATTCCCGGTGCTTCACTGCCAAACCGTGCACCATACCGTACCAATCTAGAGGAGACGAAGGAGATTATGCGCCAAGTACAAGAGCTTCTCGACAAAGGTTATATACGCGAATCTCTTAGTCCTTGTGCTGTTCCTATTATTCTAGTGCCGAAAAAGGATGGTACATCACGTATGTGTGTTGATTGTAGAGGCATTAATAATATTACTATTCGTTATCGTCATCCTATTCCTATGATATGCTTGATGAATTGAGTGGTTCTACAATATTCTCCAAAGTTGATTTGCGTAGTGGCTACCACCAAATTCGTATGAAATTGGGAGATGAATGGAAAACAACATTTAAAACTAAGTTTGGATTATATGAGTGGTTAGTCATGCCTTTTGGGTTAACTAATGCACCTAGTACTTTCATGAGATTAATGAACGAAGTTTTACGTGCTTTCATTGGACGATTTGTGGTAGTTTACTTTGATGACATACTGATTTATAGCAGATCTTTGGAAGAACATTTGGAACATTTACGTGCTGTTTTTATTGTTCTACGTGATGCACGTTTGTTTGGTAACCTTGGGAAGTGCACCTTTTGCACCGACCGAGTATCTTTTCTTGGCTATGTTGTTACTCCACAGGGAATTGAAGTTGACAAAGCCAAGATTGAAGCTATTGAGAGTTGGCCGCAGCCCAAAACGGTCACACAAGTGA
>NW_021302816.1:0-1224 GCF_002162155.2 Triticum dicoccoides
AATACCCTGGTGCTACTAGGAGTACTAGTAAAGTACACATTAACATAATGTATATCCAATATACTTCTATCGACCTTGCCAGCCTTCTCATCTACCAAGTATCTAGGGTAATGCTGCTCTAGTGGTTGTTCCCCTTATTACAGAAGCACTTAGTCTCGGGTTTGGGTTCAACCTTGGGTTTCTTCACTAGAGCAGCAGCTGAATTGCCGTTTCATGAAGTATCCCTTTGTTCCCTTGCCCTTCTTGAAACTAGTGGTTTCACCAACCATCAACAATTGATGCTCCTTCTTGATTTCTACTTTCGCGGTGTCAAACATCATGAATATTTCAAGGATCATCATATCTATCCCTGATATGTTATAGTTAATCACGAAGCTCTAGCAGCTTGGTGGCAATGACTTTGGGGAAACATCACTATCTCATCTGGAGGATCAACTCCCACTCGATTCAAGTGATTGTTGTGCTCAGACAATCTGAGCACAAGCTCAACGATTGAGCTTTTCTCCCTTAGTTTTCATGCTAAGAAAATCGTCGGAGGTCTTATACCTCTTGACGTGGGCACGAGCCTGAAATCCCAATTTCAGCCCTCGAAACATCTCATATGTTCCGCGATGTTTCGAAAACGTCTTTGGTGCCTCTACTTAAACCATTTAATTGAACTATCACATAGTTATCAAAACGTGTATGTCCGATGTTCGCAACATCGACAAACGACGTTGG
Source organism: Triticum dicoccoides (assembly GCF_002162155.2). Classification (NCBI taxonomy): domain Eukaryota; kingdom Viridiplantae; phylum Streptophyta; class Magnoliopsida; order Poales; family Poaceae; genus Triticum; species Triticum dicoccoides. The sequence goes on from NW_021302816.1 coordinate 721, forward strand.
GGTTCAGCACACTGAGCGGTGCATTAAGGACATAAGCTTTCTACTGATCGCATAATCGCCACTATCAACTTTCAACTATATTTTCTCTAGGAACATATCTAAACAGTGGAACTAAAGCGCGAGCTTACGACATAATTTGCAAAAGGTCTTTTGACTATGTTCAGGATAATTAAGTTCATCTTATGAACTCCCACTTAGATAGACATCCCTCTGGTCATCTAAGTGATCACATGATCCGAGTCAACTAGGCCGTGTCCGATCATCACGTGAGACGGACTAGTCATCATCGGTGAACATCTTCATGTTGATCGTATCTACCATACGACTCATGCTCGACCTTTCGGTCTCCGTGTTCCAAGGCCATGTCTGCACATGCTAGGCTCGTCAAGTTAACCCTAAGTGTTTTCGCTGTGTAAAACTGTCTTACACCCGTTGTATGTGAACGTAAGAATCCATCACACCCGATCATCACGTGGTGCTTAGAAGCGACGAACTGTAGCAACG
>NW_021302817.1:0-992 GCF_002162155.2 Triticum dicoccoides
GTAGAAGTCACCTCCATAGCCTGGGAGCTCAACATGATCATCTGGAAACAGACGGTCTCGCGGAGCTTGTGGACCATAGGGGCTAGGATGAGGCCTTGGACCAACAAACGGTGGCCTGCGGGGACCGCGAGGTGGGGTGATGCCTCCTACATCACGCCAAACCATCACGTCTGGCAGAGCAGATCTCACAGGATAGAGATCGCGCATATCTGAGAATCCAGCTTGCACCGCCGGTGCGAACCGAGTCAAAGTGGCCCAGTGGTCAGCACGGGTGTTGAAGAGCTCTAGCCTTAAGGCCCGATTTTCACGGTCCTTATCCTCGAGCATCTCAGCAGTGGTGCGAGTCCGTGAATCCTCCTGAGTGGAGTCAGCATAGATAGCCCGGAGATACCCTTGTGCTCCCGGAAGTGATCCTGGCATATACCGGAAATCAGAGTCCCGAAATATACCAGATCTGACTCGCATAATGGTCATCATAGAGTAGGCGGCGTCCTGCACAGCCATCTCAATAGTAACCCCGAGTCCATAGGAGCAGTGAAGAGGCTCGGTGGATCTAGGATAAGATGGAAATATCCTGACAGTGCAGAGATACTGGCTTTGATTAAAGTCTCGGAATTGCTCTTCGACCGTGTACTCAGGATACCAGCGGTATCCAGCCTCAGTCATTACCCTGACCAACTTAGCAGTATGGCCGGGTACATCTAGGCATCGAGTCAGGCGAACCACTTGATTAAGGTCGCGAGTGGCCATCTGAAAGCACAATCATAATGCAAAGGCATTAGAATTTCTAGCGAAATTTCGGCAGCATAACAGCTGTAAATGCTCAAGAAGGATTTTGAGACATTTGACAAAGGATTTCATACACACTCAACATCATCATATCAAAGTTCTGGATCCATTCTAACAACATAATGTGGTAGTAGAACTGAACTAGGCTTGTATCCATCAAACTTATAAGGTACTACTGATTAGTAACTCGTGATCCTGATAGA
>NW_021302818.1:0-1036 GCF_002162155.2 Triticum dicoccoides
CATGAATCAACGTAGGCACCATGGCGTTGAGCGTCGTTCCAAGTTGTTGTTGCACTTGCTCATGGACAAGCTCCGGAATCCGCGCCACTTGTGCCTTGAGTTCTTCAACCTCGCGCATCTGGCTTTCCGAGCTGGTCTTTTTCTCCTTCCGCACACCAGCGGTATAGTATGACCCCCATTTTGTGGACAAGCCTTTGCCGGCCACACGACCAGCTGACGTCGGCTTATCGAGCTTATCCTTCTTTTTCATTACGTTCAACGCCCTATTTAAAGGGGTGTCGAAAGGGGAGCTCTTAGACGACCCCGCGCTACTGCTTTCATTGTCCTGCAAAAGGAACATGAACCATTTAGAAATATTGGGGATTAATTAGAGTGCAACCATATGGAGCTAATTACGCGGGGGTGTATTCCTTACCAGAACAAGCTCAAGCGCCCTGGTCTTCGGATCCGTGGTAAGCTCCTTTGTTATCGGGTCCTCCTTGTACCGGGCCCTGACATAGTTCCTGGTCTGCTTGTCACCGCTGTATTTCTCGAAGCGGGGCGGTAGGCCTTGCTCGGCACGCTCCGCGTCCTCCTTGTCCCATATAGGCTCCACCACTCTATAACCGCCGGGACCGAGTTTGTGTTCCCCTAAGTTCAACTCCCGCATTTCTTTCCCCCACTGACTTGATTCGGAGGTTGCGGGGCTCTGGCACTTGATCTTGAACTCCTTGTACTCATCTTCGCTCATCAAAGGATATTTCGCCTTGATCTTGTCATAACTATCACCTTTATCAATCATTCTCTTCACCGCGCTTCTCCAAGTAGACAGGGCCGTGCTCATCTTCGTGAGGGCGGCATTGTTCACTTTATTCCCTGAGAGGCGTGTGTTTTCAAATTCGGCGGGGAACTTGTATCGTTCGTGCAGCTTCGTGAAGAGGAGGTTGCGCAAATTCCCTCGGTCCTTATGCCTAAGGTTCTCGGTGTTGATCGAGACGGTGCTCCGGAGAATGCACCCGAGCTGAACCGAGTACCCCTTGACTATATGTTTGGGCTC
>NW_021302819.1:0-1278 GCF_002162155.2 Triticum dicoccoides
TATGCTCTGATTGTTGGGTCATGAGACCCCTGTTTGTAATATCTCGCTCCTCGGAGCCTAATGAATAAATACTTGAGTCGTAGAGTCATGTTGTGATGCCATGTTGTATCTGCACATATCGAGCATATTGTGTGTATGTTATTGAAATGCTTGATATGTGTGGGATCTGGCTATCTAGTTGTTTATCCTTAGTAGCCTCTCTTACCGGGAAATGTCTCCTAGTGTTTCCACTGAGCCATGGTAGCTTGCTACTGCTCCGGAACACTTAGGCTGGCCGGCATGTGTCCTTCTTCGTTCCTGTGTCTGTCCCTTCGGGGAAATGTCACGCGATGAATACCGGAGTCCTGTTAGCCCGCTACAGCCCGGTTCACCGGAGTCCTGCTAGCCCAGTGCTACAGCCTGGATTCACTCACTGATGACCGACACGTTCGATGCTGGGTCATGGATGCCTGTCCCTGTAAGTCTGTGTCACTTTGGGTTTACGACTAGCCATGTCAGCCCGGGCTCCTTATCATATGGATGCTAGCAACACTGTCATATACGTGTGCCAAAAGGCGCAAACGGTCCCGGGCAAAGGTAAGGCGACACCCGTGGGAATACCGTGCGTGAGGCCGCAAAGTGATATGAGGTGTTACCGGCTAGATCAATGTGACATCGAGTCGGGGTCCTGACAGCGTTGGTATCAGAGCTTGACTGCATGTAGGATTACCAAGCCAAACTGGTCGAAGTTGAGTCTAGAAATTCTTAGTTATATAAGGGAATTGATTGTGGGATGGAACGTAAGGCTCTTTTTACTCCTTATACCTTATGCCCTCTGATCTGAGTCATCTTATCTTCCTGCGGGGATTAAGAACTAGGCTATCTTTTCTTTCTATCAGGATCACGTGTTACTAATCCGTAGACTTATAGATTGTTGGATTTAAGTCTCAGTTCAGTTCTTACTACTTCTGTATGTTAATTGTTGATCTCGAAACCTTGATATTGTGCTTCTGAGTGGTTATGCCACCATCTTTGTGAATGTCTCAAATCTTTTCTGAGCATTTACAGCCGTTATGCTGTCCGAGTCATCCCAGGTTTCTAAAGAGTCTGATGCATTTGCAAAATCCTTTCCCTCTGGTTTCGATGTTCCTTTATGCCAGCTCAATCACACTAATTGTTGAGTTGAGGTATTCTATTGCCTCGACATATATGTTGGAGATATTATTATGACCCTAGGTGTCTTAGGGGATCATCTAGTAGTCTAGCCATGATTTATGTTCCAGTGTGATGACTCTGGCC
>NW_021302820.1:0-919 GCF_002162155.2 Triticum dicoccoides
AGATGGTGTTCAAATCAACGTTCATTTGAAGTGCACCCTGGATCGTGAACATTATACTAGTTGCGTTTCCCCTTCACCTTACCCTACGCTTGAATCTCGAGACGAGATTCTTGTTTAGTGGGGGTGAGTTGTCACATCCCTAGCTTCTGGTGCTGTCTGGTGTGTGCATCATGTTTAAATTCAAATGAAAATTTGAATTGGGGAATTTTCAAAAGCCTCAGAATCCTTTAAAAAAAATGATCAAGATAAAAATTGCTTCAAATAAGTCCAAGAAAATGTTCCTGTTATCCTCTGGAAATATTGGCAAGAGGCAAAATCCAAACCAATATTTTTGGTGTCTCAGAAACATTTAATTTGGGCATTTGAATTAAATCAATAATTATTTGAATTGGATTTATATCTACTATTAAATAAATATAGGTCCAATAATTCTGAAATATTTTGTGGAGCATTGTTTTAATTCTCTTAGCTCCTAAAAATATTGTCAGAAGCAAAATAAATTGAATTGGTTTCAAAACCAAATTCAAAACAAACCTGCAAAATAGAAAACTGAATTAATTAGAAAAAGACAGAGAGAGAAGGGAATTACCTGGGCCACTTACCTGTAGCCGGCCCAGCTGGCCAGCTCCTCCCGCTGGCCCAGCCCACCACCGCCTCCCTTCCCTGTCGCCTTCCTCCTCGCGCCAGTAGGCAGAGGAGGGACACGGCGCGCGCGCCCGAGCTCGCCACGCCACCACCCTGCTCGTCTGCATCGCCTGGCCACCGCGACGCCGCGCGTCATCTCCTCGGCGCCGCCCCGACCCCCCTGGACCCCCTCACTCTCTCCCGAGCTCTCCCCCCCCCTCTGTTCCTCTCTCCCTCTCGTGCCGAGCGCAGCCGTCGCCACCGACGCCGTTCGCCGCGGCCACCGGCCACCCCT
>NW_021302821.1:0-958 GCF_002162155.2 Triticum dicoccoides
TTAAATGCTGTTTTCCATTCATCTCCCAATTTCATACGAATTTGATGGTATCCACTACGCAAATCAACTTTGGAGAATATTGTAGAGCCACTCAATTCATCAAGCATATCATCTAGCCTAGGAATAGGATGACGATAACGAATAGTAATATTATTAATGCCTCTACAATCAACACACATACGTGATGTACCATCCTTTTTCGGCACTAGAATAATAGGAACAACACAAGGACTAAGGGATTCGCGTATATAACCTTTGTCGAGAAGCTCTTGTACTTGACGCATAATCTCCTTCGTCTCCTCTGGATTGGTACGGTATGGTGCACGGTTTGGCAGTGAAGCACCGGGAATTAAGTCAATTTGATGCTCAATCCCTCGAATAGGCGGTAATCCCGGTGGCACGTCTTGTGGAAAGACGTCAGCGAACTCCTGCAAAATGTTAGTGACAGCAAGAGGCAAAGAGGAAGGCACGTCCTCGAATGAAAATAATGCCTCTTTGCACACAAAAGCATAGCAAACAGATTTGCTGAAATCCAGCTCATCAATATCAGATTTGGTGGCAAATAAACATGCACTTTTCAATTTAATTTCAGAAGCAACACTAGATGGTTTATTATTAGGCTTCATTTGTTGCTCAAATTCTTTTGCCACAATCTGATTTTCACTCTTATTCTTCTCCTGTTGTGCTTTATTAGCTCGATTAATATCATCTTTCAAAATGGAATCAGGAGTCATAGGAAGCAAAGTAATATTTTTATCCTTATGAACAAGAGTATAGTGATTGTTTCTACCATGGTGTACAGAATTTTTATCAAATTGCCATGGTCTACCAAGTAATAAGGAACATGCTTGCATAGGTACCACATCACAATCAACATAATCAGCATATGTAGAGATACTAAAATGCACACGAACAGTACGTGTTACCTTAACCTTACCGCTGTTGTTGAACCATTGGA
>NW_021302822.1:0-1130 GCF_002162155.2 Triticum dicoccoides
AATTCACGGGCCACCTTCCTAATGCTCTATTCTGGTATCAGACGCAATACTTACTCTCGCTGCTCTGAAACCCTTTCTCACTCTGGGTCAGACTTCGAGCAACTATCTATCCACTTGGAACCTCTTATTGTACCTTCGTACCTTACTCTTGATGTATTCGATATGTTCGACTCAAGAGATAATCTTATGCTCATTCATGGGTTAACCCCCAGATTGTTTCCCTCATAAGCATTCTGTCGTAGCCGAGCTGCCCCCTTACCTATTCGTAAGTACGTTGGAGTTCCCGAGAAAAGAACGACATCACCATGATGACCTGAAGCAGAGAAGTGAAGACAACCATGTAATGGATCGACCTCCTCGAGAAGAGTAGCCAAGACCAACAAGACCCGTTAGAATTTCGCAACCTAATCCCTTCCCCGCACTTCCCCTCTTAAATCTCGGGACGAGATTTCTTGTAGTGGAGGAGATTTGTAACGCCCCGGTAGTTAAGCTACAGTAACCCTCCGAAAATGATGCCACATCACCTCGGTTAGTGTTGATAATCTCACGTTAGTTCAAAACCGGTTCGAATTCAAACTCAAAATCAAGCAAACAATAAAAGTTTTTAAATATTAAAACTAAAAATGTTCGGAGTGACCCAAATAATGCATAGGTAATTATGGTAAAGAAACCACACTTTTATAAAATGGTTAAGTAAACTAAAATGAGTAAAACAGTAGCTAAAACAATTAAATAAATGCCTTTTTCTTTCATAAAATATTAAACTATTTAGTTCAGGGGTAAAACTTTTTAAGACAGTAGTTGGAATTGTAACTCCATTTTAGGTGTGGGTTTTATTTTTGTAAAACTATAAAGTATTAAATAAATAAAAACAAATAGAAAAGACAGGGGGGGAAAATAAAACAGAAATAAAAAGAAACCCCCTAGGCTAGCTGGGCCTCGGCCCAGCCAGTGGCCTGCCAGGCCGGCCCACTCCCTCCCCTGGCCTATAACCCCCTAGGGGCACCGAACCCTAGCACTCTACCCATCTCTCCCCTCGCTCCCCTCCTAGCGCCGCCACCCTCCCACGACCGCACAAACCCCCCCACCCCCCGATCCCCTCGCCCCGTCCTCCACCTCAACCTCCCCGA
>NW_021302823.1:0-2013 GCF_002162155.2 Triticum dicoccoides
AGATATTAATATTGAAAGGAAACACATAAAATCTGAAAAATGTTTCCGGATCATAGTTCTGTTACATAGATCAACACGGAATAAGTAACTTGATAACCTGGCAGCAAAGAACAGAGCCTACTAGGACAGCAAAGATCATACCAGAACATAAAACAGTAAAGCACGAGGCATCACATACGAGAACATAGCATACTACGACAGTCTACGATACTAGCATCCCGGCGAATCATCGTGGGCGGATGCGCTGGCTAGAGCAGCAGTCGTCCAATCGGCCTCTCCTTGCCACAGGGAGCGTAGATTCGAACATACCAGCCGTCAGGCTCCACGATCTGGAAGGTTAGCAGGTCGTCTGCTTCCACGCCATGAGCGTCGACGAAGTCGTCCCACCCGTCCATCAGGTACTTTGCATCATGCCCATCCCGCTTATCCATCCGGACTGACCACACGCCCTCCCAAGTCCAGAGCTTGATTCTCCTGGGGCACGGCCCCTTCATCTGCTCTTCCCATCCGCCCGGAATCCTCATCCAGGGCAGCTCGTCATCCTTCACCCTGAAGCGAAAGGTGCTGTAGGAGGATTCAGAGTGCAGGCGTCCAACTCGAAGACGAACCATGCCGTCCTCCGCCTTCGCTGTCGCTCCGGGCACCTGCCATTGAAGAGATCGAACGGCGGATTCAACATTTATCCCCGCTTTATTCACACGAAAATTGGAATCGGAACGGATAACTTACAGGACGACCAGCTGCGTTCCCCATCTTTTCAGGGCAGCGAAGAGCCTGCTCAGCCGGAAGAAGATGTCCAGCTGACGATTGAGGATCACCAGCGGAGCTAGCAGCGATGGGGGCGGTGGGGGAAACGGGAGTTTTGGGCAGGTGGGCGGCGAGACCGTGAGAGTGATGTGTTTGATATAATAGAACGGACCAGAGCAGAGGGGGCGCCCCTGAACAGAACTCAATGCACCTACTCGTGCCCCCAAGCCACATGCGTGGGCATGTTAAAAACCGGTGGCACGCGGGCGCACCGGCGTGGCAGCACAGCCCATGCATGCCGACAGTGCATGGACGGCTTACCGCAGTGTCCGTTGGGTGGGACGGCATCACGTCTGGACGTTGGTTTAGTCTCCGTTGGTTTTAAAGAAGCACTTCGCCCATGCACCCTGCTTTTTACATCAGTAACATGAAAGCCATGGGTCAACTTTTCCAGCAATAGCGGACAACCTGCTCGACGCAGCGCGAAATGATGGAGCTTTTGCCTCCACTTGTCCGCTCGCAGGCTGCAGCCCTATGCTATGCTTGCTAGAGCGCAAACTGCCACACGGCCTAGCGCGGATTAATTCAGCACGGCTTTTTTTTCAATCTCTCAGTGAGGCAGCCACCAGCCGTTCCGGAGTGATTTTTTGGACCCGTCATATTGACTACTGCAGCAGACGTATGTGAGGCAGATTCATTTCTCCACACACCCGTTCCTTCTTCTTCCTTGAGCCTACGCTTCCACCACCACCCAGCCTAGCCATGGCCACCATCACCAGCGCTTGTTTTGAGGACTCCATGTCCCAAGTGTTAGGCCTAGACCATTTGCTAGAAGATGTCCTTGTTAGGGTAGATAGTGTAAAAACCATCCTTCGTTGTGGCGTCGTGTCTAAAGCGTGGGCAAGCGCAGCTCTAAGGGAGGAAATGCTTGTCAAGTTCATGGCGGACATCTCGCCTCCTCTTCTTGGCATCGTCACCGAGTTCGGCGTGTTGGGGCACGACACGACGTACGTCGAGTTTACCCCCATGCCGGACATGGACGAGGCCCTCCGTGCGCATGCCTGGGAGGTGGAGGCTGCATTCGCCGGCGACTTCAGCTTCGACACTGTGCTGTTCTCAGGCTACGGCGAAGTCATCGTAAGAGAGAAGGCGGAACCGAGAGGGTATGCCAAGCGCTCAATCCTTGAGCCGGTTACCACAAGTCGCCACCTTCTCCCTCCCGATGACTTCTTCCAAGAAGCCCCTGCAGCTATTTGTGCATGCTTC
>NW_021302824.1:0-1969 GCF_002162155.2 Triticum dicoccoides
GTTGATCATGCAAATCCTCCAAGAGCGCAATCAAGGCAGTCAAGGGAATCAAGGCCATAATCAGCACCACTTTGCTACACTGAACCAGTTCCTTGCTAATGGCCCAAAGACGTTCAGCGGTTGTGTTGAGGCTACCGATGCTGACGATTGGCTAGTGGATCTGGGCAAGCATTTTGAATGTAGCAACGTCAGGCCTGAAGATTTCGTCAAGTTCGCTTCTTTCCAGCTCAAAGATCAGGCTGCAGAGTGGTTCCAGCAGTACAAGGATTCCAGAGGTGGACGTCTGATCACTTGGGACGATTTCCGTCAAGATTTCCGCGCTCATCACATCCCTCAAAGTGTGGTTGAGAGTAAGCGTCAGGAATTCCGCAATCTGAAGCAAGGCTCTTTGTCTGTCTATGACTACAACAAGTTGTTCCAGAAACTCGCCCATTTTGCCAAGCAGGATGTTCCTGATGAGAAGAGCATGATCTATCAGTTCAGGGGTGGTCTTCGTGAGGAAATTCAGCTCGCTCTTGTCCTCTTTGAGCCGTTGAGATACGATGAGTTCTACAACATGGCACTGAAGCAAGAAGCTGCTCAGATGAGATGTGATGCTTCCAGGAAGCGTGCCAGAGATGTTACTCCTTCTTCCTCTACTCAAGTGGTCAAGCAGCAGAAGTATTGGCTTCCTCCTCCTCCGTTTCGTCAGCCTTATCAGCAGAAGAGCAAAGGTGGCAGTGGTTTCTCCCACCCACCCAACCCAGGCTTTCAGAACAAGTCCTCGTCTCAAGCGCCAAGATCGAGTGCTCCGTATCACCGTCCGCTTTCAGAGGTCACCTGCAACAAGTGCCAACAGAAGGGTCACTATGCCAACAAGTGTACCAACCAGAGGCGTCTTCCTCCTCCTCCTCCTGTCAGATCGGCAAGTACAGCTGTGGTCAAGCATAATCCCAAGTACGCCAAGGTCAATTTGATGAATGCAGCCCAGGCAGAGGACTCGTCAGATGTGGTCATGGGTAACCTTCTTGTTAATGATATTCCTGCAAAAGTTCTTTTTGACTCTGGTGCATCGCATTCCTTCATGTCATTTCCATTTGCATCGGAGAACAATTTTAGCACTAAGGCATTACCTAGAGCTATGCAAGTCGTCTCTCCAGCTAAGCGACTGAGTTCTAGTATGGAGGTGCCGGATATTTCAATCTTGATGGGTGATTTCAAGTTTCTTGCTTCTCCAATGGTTCTTGGAAACTCGGATATCGATCTTATTCTCGGGATGGACTGGCTCTCTAAGCATAAAGCTCAGCTTGATTGTGCAGCCAGGCAGATTCAACTGACTCATTCGTCTGAGGATGTCATTGTCTTTGCCGCTCGGGATAATACCATCCGGTTGTTTTCTCTCAATGAGAAGGGTGAATTGGATGCTATTTCGCAAATTCCGGTTGTTTGTGAGTATCAAGACGTTTTTCTAGAAGAGCTCCCAGGAATGCCTCCAAACCGGCCGGTTGAATTCGTTATTGAACTTGAGCCTGGCACGGAACCTGTGTGCAAACGTCCCTACAAGCTCGGCCCTGAAGAGTTGAAGGAGTTGAAGAAACAACTCGATGAGCAAGAAAGATTGGGTCTCATTCGGCCTAGTACTTCTCCGTGGGGTTGTGGTGTTCTTTTTGTGAAGAAGAAGGATGGATCGAGTCGACTTTGTGTTGATTACCGTCCAGTAAACAAGAAGACCATCAAGAACAAATACCCACTTCCCAACATCAATGAGCTGTTCGAACAACTCAAGGGTGCTCAAGTATTCTCCAAGCTCGATCTCCGTATGGGTTATCATCAGATTCGTATTCGTGAGCAAGATATTCCCAAGACGGCGTTCAGAACAAGTTTTGGTTCATATGAATACACCGTCATGTCTTTTGGCCTCGCCAACGCTCCTCCGACGTTCTCTCGCATGATGAACTTCATCTTCAACCCCTACACCAATGAATTCGTT